>NC_141875.1:112114403-112265918 GCF_056163025.1 Triticum urartu | reverse complement strand
GCATTGCATGATTCACATATACGAGTAAAGAAACTAAACAGATGGCATTGACACAAAGCATGTCTAAACTAAGTGGATGACATCTTTAATGTATACAGTAAGCAATGCAAGGCACCATATGCATGATATTACCAACATCAGCATGCCAAGTTAGAGCGAAGACCTCATGGGGTAAATAGGAGTGGTCTTCTCCTTCTGAATCCCCCTCAGAACAGTTATCTTCCTCTTGATTACGATCCAAAATGGGTGGAGGGGGGCTGCCTTTGCGCCCACCATGGAACGACGTCTGCATGAAATTTTATTGCCACGCAAGGCTCGTCTCTTTTGCTCTACATGATCAGTTCCATTGTGTACAATAACTGGCATGCATAGGAATAAAACAAAGTGAGATTATGTAAGGAGTGCATGCACAAATCCAGAGTGATGGTAGCAAACTGTGGACAGAACCAAAACCAATGATAGCAGGTAGATAATAGCTTCAGTTAAAAAATACAGATAATGGCTCCTTTAATGTTTGTTTGCACCCAACATGAAACTCATAGTAGACACCAGAGATTAAGCAGATAGTAGACAGATGGTACTGATTGCTGCCCCAATATGTACCCCACAACCATTTAAAAACTCAAGTTTCAGCATTAGTTTGGACCTGGCTCGGAGTCTAATAGGTGAACACGACGATAATGTAGCATGTCATCATATTAAGCAACGCATAACGTAGGCAGACACGGAAGAGTGAGACCTCTCTTGCGGACCCGTGTAGTCCTCAAGGTCATCTGCTTAGTTGATGATGGTAATGCAGTTGCCGTGGCTGCCGGCGGCGGGGAAGAAGATCTGAGGCGGCGAAAGACAGTCTGGAGAGCGGATCCCTGCTGTGGTGAACCCTTCCGTCGTTGGAACAGCTGAGCTAGTGTGGAACACAGCGCTGCAGGAGCAGGACAAACCACACAAGGTTTTCTTTGACACATATCTGTAACAGAAGTAATCGAGTAAGGGCTTGTTTGAATTTGAGGGTTCTAACAATGCAGGGATAGGAAATAGACAGGAATAGGATAGGAATGCACGTGCAAAACAGAGAATTTAAAAACACATGATTTCTGCCAATCTGGGTGTTTGATTCACAACAATTGGAAGATCACAGGATGCAAAAAAGCATGGTGAGATTAAGTCAAACCACAAGAAAATGTACTGTTATAATGCTATTATGCTACTATCTCTTAATCTTGTGCTTGATGAATAGGAATATGAAAAGGAGGAGAAGTGGAAATTAGAATTCCTACGGTTTTTCTTTCAAGGAGACACTAAAGGAACAAATCCTACAGTTTTCCTTTGCTCCATTCCTTTGCACCAAATTCATGAAAAGTAGTACCATAGGAAACTTTCCAATTCCGATGTTTTTCATTCACTTTTCCTTTCAAGCATTGGCGATTCTAGTAGGTAGGCTTGAGCAAGGAAAATCCTACACTAAAAAAATGTTTTTGTGCTACTTCTATTACTTTGGACCCAGGCCACTGCCATACTAGCTCAACTCCCAGGCCCATCGACAAATGCACAGTTCAAACGCGCAGAGATAAATAATGATGGCGTTCAAGAGAGTCCATCACGGATAGCTAAGTTGCCTAGTACCTCACTGCTTGTCATATAGTAGGATAAAATAATTGTATTTCCCGTTACTATGAGTGCTCAGTGGACAATATATATAACATGTAGAGTAAAATAGAGATGCAACAAGTGTACAACCTCTTTGGTGAAGCCATGTCGATCTCAGCGTGATTGGGTTGGCCGGTGAGGATGCTCCGGCTGACTTGGCTGTCGGAGGAGGGGAAGAAGATCTTAGGCGTCTGGAGATGGAGCCCAAAGTACTGCTCCGCTGTGATGGAGGGTTTCGTCGTTGGAGCAGCTCCGGTGAGTTGTACGACGCCGAGGCTGAAGCAGGACAAGAGAGACAACGAACAACGTTAACCTGAGTGGAATTCTAATAGCATCTCCAATACATGACGTAAAATACATAACCACAAAGTGCTAGATGTAAAATACATCAGCCGCTCATCTCTGAACTTAACTGTTGAAACTGAATTTAACTGTCGAAACTGAACTTAACTGTCGAAACTTAACTTAACTGTCGAAACTGAATTTTCCTGTCGAAACTAAAATTTGCTGTCGAAACTGAACTCACTAGCAAGGTGAGGCTACACGTCGGTCGACTGACTTTTTCATCTCTGGTCAGTCGATTTTGCAGCCGTTGGATATGAAATCAAGGGCATGCGTTTCATCTTCAACCTCCACCCCCCTCAGCCGCCAGCCACCACCGGCCAAACAACAGCCCCCCGCCGCCCGCGGCCGGCGGTGCGCCGCCCCGCCCGCCCTAAAAACACTCCCCACCATTGGTCCGCCGCCGCCCCGGCCATCCCTCTAGCCCCTCCCCCCCCCCCCCCCCCGTGCCGAGCTTTTTCTCCGGTGATCCCCACGCCACCGCCACGCCAACGCCCCGCCACCGCCGGCAACCACCGCCCCCATCCTGAACCCTAAGATAGATAGTGGGGTACCTCTCCGGCGAGCCCCACTCCCCGCTGCGGTTGGTTCTTCCTTCACCCCGGCGAGCCCCCCCTCCCACCCCCTGAAAATCGACTGACCCAAAAGTCGATTCAGTTGACTGAAGTGTAGCTAAATCGGAGTAGCATCGCAAGCAAGAGCAAGAGCGAGAGCAGCAGCGCGAGCAAGAGCAGACCAGGCAGGGGACCGAGAGCAAGAGCAGAGCAGCAGGGCGAGCGAGAGATAATGCAGCAGCTCCTACTGATGTGGACATCGCCGCCGAGGGAGCGACACCGTGGAGGAAGTGGCCGGCGACGCCTCCGTGGATGGAGCCGCGCCGTGTCGGCTCGGGACCGAGCGCCGGCAGCACCGTGAGATCGAATCAACAAGAAAATGCGGCGATTAGTGTACAACCTCTTTGGTGGCACTGATTAAGCCGTAGCTTCATCTGAGGAAACGGTGATGATGATGCTCTTCCGGTGGTGCGGGTGAAGACGGCGGTGTGGGAATGGAGGTGGCGCGAAAGACGAGGGGAACATCGGGGTAGCTCCTTGGAGTTGGAGGACGGGGTGGCTGAACCGGCGGGACGATGAGATCGACAACGGATTCTCATCCGGTACGGTGGATGAAGGACGTCGAGGTGTTGTTGTGGACGACGTCGTCGGGGAAGAGGCTCCGGCTGGGTGGCGGACAGAGCAGGGTGTGGGGTTTCGTCACGGGTTTTCGCAGACTCGGTGTACGAATGGGTGGGCGGATGGGATGGCAGTGGGGAACCATGGCTTAGAGACGCGCTTGTCCGAAATGTGGGGTAAGTTACGAAAGTACCCCCACCGATTTGAGGTGGTTCTTTCGGTTCAGGGGTACCACGGGCATTTCACGTGTCGGAATTTCACAGGAGGTGGGAGTTTTCGCGCGCGTTGTAATTTCGAAATAGCAAGGCGCGGGTTGAGATGGAGGGAGTTGTCGGAGCACAACGAGACAAAGATATATCTTAAATATTTCTGGCTAACAAGGCACGGTTTGAAGAGGCGGGAGTTTCGCAGCACGATAGACAGAGACGCTAGCTTGAATTTTCGGCATAACAAGGCGCGGCTTGAAATTTCGGAAGAACAAGCTTAACGTGTATCCAAAAAAAGACAATTTGCACATCAACACGCACAACACACACACAAACACCATTTAGACTAGAGTAAGGTACACGTGCATTGCACGCATGAGATTTGGCAACCAAATTATGAATAAATACCACATTATAGCATGCAAGCTTTGAGTCATATATGCATGATGTAGATGTTCGTTTAATTCTTATAGTTCATTTTATTCGAAATCATCTAGTTTTTATAAGAAAGTTAATCTATTTTAAGATTCATGGAATTGTGCGTCGTAAGACATAAAGTAAAAATAAATAATGGCAAATCATGTAGAAAAGCATTTCGGCAATTCTAATACGGAAGATTCTAGAACAAATAAGAAGTGCTTGTATTTTTACGTTTGTGCATTATGCTTAAGTTCAACCATGGAGTCTTCTAGATTATACATGTGGCGAAATCTGGTGGAATCTAGATGATATCCAACGGCCAGTAGTGCTCAAATTTGCCATCTTTGGACCATCGGATTCGCCTCATCCAACGACCATTTTTCAAAATTAAAGTTACCCGCACACAATATAAAAAATAATATATATATATATGGTAACATTATTCTGATCCTGGGATCAGAATAGTTATTTGGATCACAGCGCGCCTATAAGGCGCGGCGAAGACCTTCCCGAACTCGCGAAATCACAGCGATAAAAAAAGGAAACTCCCCCTGATCCGTTCCATCCCCTTCCACCCCGACTCTCTCCACTCCACCACGCGGCCCGCCTCCCCTCTACCCCGCCGCCGCCCTCCCTCCCTTCACCCTGCTGCTGCCCTCCCCTATCCGAGCACAACACCCACCACCACCCGGCGACACCGCCGCCGCCGACGCGGACGCCCCGCCCCCAGCCGCCGACACGCCGCAGGCCCGACCCCAACCGGTGACGCGCCGCACCTCCGCCCCCAACGGATCCGGCTGAGGCATAGCCGCACCACCTCCCAGAACACCTCGGGGGTCGCCGGATCCGGCGAGAATCCTTCACCGGCCTTCACTCGCCGGAGAACTGCTCTGGGCGATGGCCCCCATGGGAGCCCCTCCTGGATCCACCCGCCCCGGCGACGCATCCCCCTGCTCGCCCCGCTTCTTCCACCTGCCAGTCCCTATCTCTACTCGGTGCCCAGCGCCGGCGGGTGCGACCCCTCCTTCCCCTGGACCCCTTCCTTCCTTTGCTCCAGCCGGTCCGCAACAGCTACGCCACCTGCACCAAACGCCGTCGCACCTTCATCTCCTCCGACCTCGCGCACGGCTGCTGCCATCCTGGCCAAAGCTGAGTGAGAGAAGTTCGACCTGACCACCGCTTCAGTTCGACATTTCTTGCTTTTTGAGAACAGCTTCAATTCGATGTGTGCGTGCTCATGTGTGTTCGTATGTGTGTATGTGCTCGCATGCTCCCTCCAAAACTGTTGTAGTTGTGTGATTGATACTGTGTGTTCATATGTCCAAAAGGAATTGAACTTTTATAGAAGTTCTAATTGAAAAATATGAGCAGTTCTATTTAAAGAAATGAGGTCTGGGAAATATGATGCAAAAGTGTAAAAAGCTGAAGAAAATACCCCCTTTCTCTTTGTAAATTCCTTCTGTGATCATCGATGGAAAAAGGAATGCCTTTCTTTGCCGACCATCTCATCGTCATCATGGTTTACTCCATGCAAAAAAAATAGATGTTTATACAAACTTAAGATTGTCCTAATTATTAAAAATAAGTAGAAATTTTAAAAATAGAGTAGTTGAAAATCAATTAAAAATCATTATTTTCTGTTACAAAATGAATAAATTAAGGCTAGTATACTTTAGAGTTCAGATAACTGAAAATTCGTACATTGGACCCTGTTGGTCTTTAGGTTGTATGAAGACATTCAGAAGTTCAAAGAAAATTTCCACAGAAGTTCAAAAATCGAAGAAAGAGCATTACGAAGTACTAAAAATATTATTAAAAAGATAGGTATGTTGGTGCGTGGGTGCTGAGTGTGTTGTCTCATGCGTATGCATGCCCAGTGTAGATGCTCATGTGTTCGCGTATCTGTTGTGAGCTTCCATGTGTTTGTGTGTGTGTGTGTTGTGTGTGCTCTCATGTATACTCCCGTTTGTGCTCGTCTGTGTCGTGCAAAGAATATGTGATTCTATTTTCTTTTTGTGTATATAAAAGAAAGAGAAAGAAGTTCAAATATAAGAAATGAAAAAGGTCAAAATATGTAATACGATAAAATTTTTGTGTATAAAATTTATGTGCAGAAAATGAAATATCAAAAATGAAAAAGTTCAAATATTTTTTTCTAAGTTCAAAGTAAAATAAGAGAGAAGTACGAAGGTTAAAAAAACTCAGATGATTCCTCGTTACTAAAGAATAAAATAAAGTTCAAATTAAAATAAAAAGGAAAAGCTAAAAAATAAAAAAATGTTCTCACTTTTTTAAAACTAGATACAAAAAAATAACAAAGTGGTTTGATGTTTATTAAAAAAGTCTAGGATTTTACCTTCTTAAAAAACTTAGATATCTGCTGTTATTAAAAAAACAACCATGAAGATCAAAACTAAAACAATAGTTAAAATCATGTTTATGTAAAAATAAAAAATAAAATATGAAGTTCAAATTAAAATAACACAGAAGTTCAAAGTATATTAAAACCTAGGATTTAGAAGTTCAAAAATCAAAAACAAAAAAGAATGTCATTTTTGGGCATTTTTCCCCAATACTAAAGATAAAAACCAAGAAGTTCAATTTTAAAAAATGAAATAGTTTAATGCATATTAAAAACTCAGTTTTTTCTTGTTACTAAATAATAAAACCAAGAAGTTCAATTTTTAAAAAGCGGAGCAGTTTTATCTTTATTTGAAAACTCGATTTTTTCGGTTACTTAAGAATAAGACCAACAAGTTCTATTCGAAATAATGAAGAAGTTCTATTAAAATAAACCTAGAAGTTCAAATTTAATGAAGAAGCTCGATGTTTATCAAAAAGTAGGTTTTTTCCGTTACTAAAAGAAATAAACCAAGAAGTCCAAATTAGAAAGATGGAGAAGTACGATGATTATATAAAACTCAGATTTCCCTTGTTCTTAAAGAATGGAAAATAAGAAGTTCAAAAATTAAATAACAAGATGTCAACTTTTAAAAAAAATAGTGCTTCAAAGTTTCATAAAAAATATTAAGAAAAAAGCTAGAAGTCCATATTAAAAAGATGGAGAAGTTCGATAATTATAGAAAACTCAGATTTTCTTCATTATTAAAGAATGGAAACAAGAAGTTCAAAAAATAAAAAACAAGAAGTTCAACTTTTAAAAATAGAGCGCTTCAAAATTTCATAAAAAGGATTAAGAAAAAACCAGGAAGTCCATATTAAAAAGACGGAGAAGTTCGATGATTATAGAAAACTCTGATTTTCCTCATTATTAAAGAATGAAAACAAGAAGTTCAAAAATAAAATAACAAGAAGTTCAACTATTAAAAATAGAGTGCTTCAAAATTTCATGAAAAAGGATTAAAAGTCATATTAAAAATTTATAAAAAAAACTCATATATTTTCATGTAACCGAGAGAAGTTCAGATTGATAACTGCCAGAAGTTCACGTACTACATGGTGTGCATTTTGTATTAAAAAGAATAGAAAAGCAAAGACTAAAAGTTTGTTGATATAAGTTCAAGTCCTCCGTTGGAGAAATTTTAAAAAATATTGTGAGAGAGGTTTATACAAAAGAAATACCATTTGTGTAACACTTGACAAATGGATGAGAAAATTACAAATGAAAAATACGTCACAGAAGTTCAACGTAAAAACAGCAGGAAGTTCACCTACTACACTGAATGAATATCAGATGAAAAACTTTTAAAATCGTCGCGAGTATGAAAAAATGATCAACACGGGAAAGTTGCGTGTTTACAGCAGCTTTCCACTGGTATATCACTTGCTCAATTCTGGTGAATGGATGGAGAGCTATGAGCAGTGGATGGAGAGCTACAAGCAAAAAAACACGTGAAAAATAGAGTGAAGTTCAAGTAGACATGCTGAGAAGTTCAGGTTCTTCACGCGGTGCATTTTCGAAGAATCTGTTTCACGATAAAGGCAGAACGAATGATCTCGCCATTTTCGAAATTACTTGAAAATGGCCTGGATTCAGAGAAAACCATCAACATGAAAAAGTTTCGCATTTTCCGTAGCTTTTCAGAAGTATATTATTTGCCCCATTCCGATAAAGTTTGTAGAAATTACGGCAAAAATACGTTTTTAACCCTTTTCAAAACTGACATAAAACCGTAATGAATTAGGAGAAACAATGTATACAAAAAAGTTTCGCATTTCTTCAAGCTTTCCAACACCATATCATTTGCTGCATTTGGACGTACGGTTAAAAAATTAGCTCGAAAATACGAACTTGGTGGAACTTGTACCATTTTTTAAATTACTTTTAAACCATTCAAAATTAGAAAAAACTTTTAACATAAAAAAGTAGCACATTTTCATAAGATTTCCAACGCCATATTATTTGCCTCAATTGGATTAGCCGTTTAGAAATGGCGTCAAAAATACGAACTCGGGTGTTCGGTTTACGAAATTTTACGATTTTCCGATTTACTCTTTAACCGTGGGGAATTAGAGAAAACTTTCAACATGTGGAAGGAGCGGTTTTGCAGCAGCTTTCCAACGCCATATTATTTGCCTCATTCCGATAAACGGTTTAAAATGCGATCGAAAATACAATTCACATTTTTTGTAGGAAGAAAAAACGATTTTCAAAACTGCTCTTAAACCGCTTACATTTTGCCAAAAATTTAACTTGGGTCATGATACTGATGTCCATAGCTATCCAACGGTATATCGCAATCCCCATTTGGACACCTTTTAGCTGAAGTTCAACCTAGTACTCGGGGAAGGTCAGGCGCGTTACTCGGGAAGTTCATGTTGTGATCAGAATATTATTCTGATCCCGTGATCAGAATAGTGTTTATGTATGTATATATATATATGTGTGTGTGTGTATGTGGGTATAGATATAGATATGTGATGCGAAAGCCGCCCATCATCTCCAATTAGAATAGTGTGTCTATGCACGGATGCGATGTGGCCAAATGATGTCTGCCATCGGTATCTCAAATTCAAATCAGTCTGACCTTGTTCTATGTGTATACATTACAACATGCTCGTTTCCAAACCACACCACGCAGATCTCCGTTATATTCATGCATGCATGGGTTTCAAACATCAGGATCTCTTATTCAAATATTTGATTTCAACTTTACATTGATTATGACTTCACCTATTCTTTTACACCCACACAGTAGTCTTCTCTTTATAATTGTACCACTAACTTTCTCTCGTGCATGCATGCACACACACTACCAGTCGGCATTATCCATCGCACGCATGCAATCTTTTTCTTCAGGTCGGTCTCCCATGAAGGCACACACCCACACACATCGGGCATTCTTTATCTCTCATGCGTGCATGCGCAACGATCGATGTTCCTCTATGTATGTGTGTATATAGCTAGGTATTTCATAGTTTTCCACACAAACCGATCAATCGATATATCCAGTGAGGTCTCACCCTCTTTCCCACGTCCACATCGATCAATCTATACCTCTCTATATAGGATTAACATATATATAGCTAATACACCCATATAAATTATATATCCAACGTCCCCCTCTCATCATCCATGCCTTCCGCTTCATCTCTCAGACGTGTGCACAATGGCGAAAACATGGGGCAGTAAGGGTCCTGCCCCCCTCCCCCCTAACATCACTATATATTGAGGCTAATATGAATGTGATCATTAGACAATTGCTGCTAAAAATGGTTTAAGTTCATGAACTAACCCTCCTCGTAAAAGATTAGCAATGCTTGGCCCCCTAGCTCATTTATTTTTCATGGCTCCGCCACTACGCGCAATAGTGCACGTGTTCGCCCCCTCTCTCTAAATTTCGATCTCGCACTTGTGCATTCCTTCATAGTCTCCCTTCACTCGGCCCCTCGCACCATCTTCTAGCCCCCGACCGGATTTTCCCACATGTACAATCTAGCAGACTCCATGGTTGAACTTAAGCATAATGCACAAACCTCAAAACAACAGTGGTTCTCTTTTGTTCTAGAATCTTCCGTATCATAACTGCCCAGACTTTTTTTCTAGTTGAATTGCCATTATTTGTTTTTACTTTATGCTTTACAACGCACAATTCCATGAATCATAAAATAGATTAAGGACTTCTTTGATTCAAAGGATTCTCAAAGGAATTTTGGAGGATTCTAATCATTAGGAATTTTCCTATCTTGGTTGTTTGATTCGTAGGATTGTAAACCATAGGAATTTTTCCATATGATTCGTTTGCACTAGATTTCATAGGAAACATCCCATCCACTCAAACCTCTTTGAAAGAATTCTGCGTTTTTTCTATGCACAATCAAACACTCGTACAATCCTGTAGGATTCAAGACGACATTCCACTATAATCCCATGTTTTTCCTATTCCAGCGTTCTTAGCTTTTTTATAAAAACTAATTGATTTTGAATTAGATGAACTGTAAGAATTAAATGAAGGGCTACATCAGGCATATATGACTCAGAGCTTACATGCTATAGTGTGGTATTTATTCATAATTTGGTTGCAAAATCTGATGCGTGTAATGCACGTGTACCTTACTAGTACTTCGAGTATGTGCAAAACATGTAAACTAGAATACCAATGGCACGCTACACAGTGTCTCTCTTACAGTTCATGAAGCCACGTGGCACATGTGGAGGCGTTGTCGCGACCTCCTTGCGTGGATTGATCACAGTGACGTGCTGCTGGTTCCATAAGAATGTACTCATCCTCCCTGAGCCATACTGGCGGTACATGCACGAAGCGAAGATGTGCACGCATGCCACACACGCACTCATTCCCTCGCACGCACACGTGGGTACACGGGCGGACGCAATTTTGTACCAAGATCCACCCCATGTGATAATTTGACGCGTGTAAAGTCGTTCACTTCATTGATGGTCAATTAATACAGCGCATGCAAATTGAGTGGACGTGAGGGCGGAAGAAAGACATTATTACTCCACTGCGCGCATGCGAGTAGTTAAATCGTGGGTTGCTAGTAGTACTTCCATTGGTCTCCTTCGTATTTTGTGCCAATTTTTGACAGTAACATAATATTTACGCATTTGAGCAGTGTAGTACTTGAAATTTATGTTCCGCTAAACTCATCGGGAGCCGTTTCGAGCCTCGAAACCAAAACCATCAATTAATCTTTACCTTGTTCCCATCACATTCGAAAGCCTGCTCACACCTACTAGTACGTACCAAACCTGAACGTGTTCCCACTATGCAGGTATTAGTACTAGTGCTAGTACTTAGGTTATAAAAAGGGGAACTACCTAACCGAAAATTACTCTACCTTTCCTCCTCATAAGTGCTTCTTCTTCGTCCGTCGTTGCCATGGCCGGTGAGCAGAGCTCTAGGTCGAGAACTACTCATAACAAGGGAGCGGCAACCAAGGCTGTGGAAAAAAAGAGAGGGCTCACCACCACGCAAAGACCTCGAAAGATCTCTCACGGGCAGGCGATGGCTCCCAGGAGCACCCTAGCCGCGGAGGTGAACATGCCGAGCCGGCGGAGCCGGCGGAGCTGGAGTCGTTATCCCTCGATGGCATGCCCGATCAGCTCAATAAGCACCTCAATAAGCAGAAGGAGTTCATCCAAGGCTTGATGGAGTTGCTGAAGGAGAGCCTCGACGACATGCCCGCTGAGCTCAATCAGAGGGGGAGTTGACCGCCGGCTTGGTGATGCTGCTGAAGAAGAGCATTGCCTCGGAGAAGAAGGCGACCGGCGAAATCCTACGACTTCAGGAGGACAAGGCGAAGCTCTGCCACAAGATCAACCTGTTGAAGGAGAAGAACGCTGGCTGGAAGAAGCTGCATGAGAATAGTAGTTCCTCGATGAAGATGCTGCAAGCCCTCGTCATGGAACAGAAGGAGGAGTTGGCGAAGCTCTGCATTGAGCACCCGGCTGCTGTCAAGGTACGTAATGCGGCAGTGGAACAGATGATGAAGGCTCGTGTCGAGAAATCCCGCGTCATGGACAAAATGAAGAAGATGGTGGAGGAGACGCGCAAGGAGATGGAGGTCATGGAGGAGATGAAGAAGCAGTCACGACTCCGCGGTGAATTAGATCATTTTTGGTGATAATCTTCCTTCTTCTTTTGCTCCTGTGTTTCATCTTTTGCTTTGGGTGTTTCGCCGCACGTGTCACGTTCTCTGCGAGGCATGAATAGAACAATGGTTTTTTTAGGGAATGAATAGAACAATGCTAACAATGAGATGACTAGAAAATTAGATCATTTTTATCGCCATATGGCACTGGGCTGCCATGTTTCGTGATCCTTCAACACAGTAATGCTCTAGTGGAAAACTTGAGTATACCGCACGGTTCTTTGCTCCTCCTCGATCAGGTCGTCGACGCATTTATAGGAACAGTCAAATCACAAGGCCCCGCCTTCCAGCGGTAATGAGCCGTCAAATCACAAAGGCCCTCGCCTCTCGTGAAACCGACTAAGCTAGACTGCCCCGCCCTCTAGCCTTTTAAAAAATGTATACTTTTGTACATCAGTAGTACCGATGGATTGCGCCATGGAGCAAAACTTGAAATTAAAAAAAGGTGGTACATATAGAGAGCGCTCGTCGTCAAATTATGCATATAGTACTATTAAAAAGGCTAGTCACAATAATGGTGTCCAGCACAACCCACCCCTCAAATAAAACTAAGAGGGTGCTTGGATACGTTTTAGTCCCATGACTAAAAGTAGTGGGACTAAAACATGCTAGCCTCACCTATGCTTGGATCCAAATACTAAAAAGGCTAAAATCAAGTTAATGAGCATTTATTATCCTCCAAACCCTCCAATCCAGAACTCGCATGTGTTAAAGGAGAGGAGTTAAATGAGTAGAGAGAGGACTAATCCACATTTTAGTAGGGGTACCCCTGACTAAAAAAATTAGTCTCAAGACTAGTTTTAGCCCCTCTTTAGTCAGGGGTGCTTGGAACTTTAGCCTCTTAAACAGACTATTTTTAGTCAGACTAAAATAAGTCCCTTGAATCCAAGCACCCTCTAAGCATCCTGGAATTCTTTGACAAAACTAAGCACCCTGAAATTCTTTGACAACTAAACTGCTGGCTATATGATGTTGGCCATATATATTATACGTATATAATGTGAAGAAATGAGTGGTAGTACTATACCAACTAAAAGATGAAATGTAAGAAATACTAGTATGTACGTACTGAAGAGTTAAAGTAACGAGAAGAAACATAACATAGTTTTGCTGGGGGCTCAGCACAACACACCCCTCAAATTAAATTAAGCACACCTGAAATTAAACTTTGCAACTATTCCGGTAGACACTGCATTAGAACCACCATGAGCAACGACACTGCCACCTTACTCAGAGTCCTCGTCCACGTCCTCGACTTCGTCCTTGTCCATCTTCCTCTTTGCCGATACTTCTTTGCTTGAACCGCACACTTGGTTGTTGCTCTTCATCCAACCCTTGTAGATATTGAAGCAAAGGTAGCCATCCATTGCAGCGTAGTGGATGTGGTCTATATCTAGTACATTCCGTTGCCATGCATGACGATGAAACGTGTAATGAGGTTTCTCCATTTTACCGTACGAAGGATGAACCATGGCTCCTGCCAGGGTCAGCATTGAAGGCTGACGAGAGGACACCAGCCGATTCTTCTGGAGGTCAAAGGTGTTGCCTACAATGAGGCCTATCCGACGCAGGACTTCTTTGTCATTACCAAAGTCTACAGTAATGAATTTGACTAGGTTGCTCTCGAGGAAGTCCTTAAAATCCTGGCACTCAACGTCGGCATGGCATATGTGGTAGACCAAGCATAATTCATGCACGCAAACCTGGATCACAGCGGGCTTCTTCCTCTCTTTGTCCTTTAGATCCTTCTCTCATCCCAGGACTGTGATGTACTCAACATGTAGCCCAGCGACCCACTCATCATCTGAGTCTTCGAACATGCGTCTGAAGCAAGAAAGGCATCCTTTCACCATCGCGGAAGAACGGGTGTAGATGACGTCGAACTCATCGCCGGTGATGGTTCTAACCTTGTACTCACCACCGATCATGGAGATTTGGGACACCATGGATTTGGGAGGAGGGTTAGAATTAGTGGAACTGCCGTAATGTGAATGGACGGGACGACTAGGAGCGAACCGCCGTAGTATTGAAGGACGTGCGGGGACGAGTAGGAGCGAACTTCCAGCGTGCGAATGGCAGGGTAGTGGCTTTCCATTCTCCCATGATACGGGCTTCCAAGAGCCCTTGGATCTGAGATCGAATGGTTGCATGGCGTGTTTCTAGACCTATAGGTGAATATCCTATCCTGGAGGGTTATTCTGCAAATTTTCAGCAACTTAGCATGCGACCGTTTGATCTCAGATCCAAGGGCTGCCAACAGCCCGTATCATGGTCACGCCTACTACGACCGTCGCGTCGCTCGCGCGGTCGTGCCCTTGGAGATTTAACACGGTGCATTAGGCTATCTGATGTTGGCATGTCATACATAGTCATCACTTAGTCACTCATACTACAACAAGGTTGGCTATAAGGTTGGCTATAAGGTTGGCTATAAGTGTATTTTTTTACTGGTATTTATTGCATTTTCCAAGGAGTGACCTCTTCCAATGAAATGGTGTTGTTAAGTTTGCTTCATTTAATTAGCTATAGACTCAAAATTGTCTTTTCACCTAGGTACACATGCTTAGCACCGTTTCTTCCTTGGGTCACCAAACTAGTCTCTCTCTTCTTGATTAACTTGCCACATCAGACTTTATGCCTATGTGGCAAGCTTAAGCACCTGTAGGAGCAAGTAAAAGTAAGTACAATAGTGTGCTTTACATGGCATTTTTGCATATGTGGAGGAAAGAGAGGCAAGGAAGAAGTGGAGAAATGGGCTCTCATGCAAGAGCTAGCCTCTACTACATGGTGGAGCATTGGGAGAGGCACCTGTATGGAGGTGGTCAGGAATCAGGAGACTCACGCCGGTCATAGCGCCGCAGTTAAAATGATAATGGCAAGTCAAATCACGGGGCCCCACCTGTCCAGCAATAACTCTCTATCAAATCACACAGCCCTACGCTTGCAGCAGCCTACTCCCTCGTCTTCTCGCATCTCTGTCGAACCGACTAGGCGGAACTGCCCCGCCGCCTACCGCGCAGGAAAAGCCCCGCTCTCGACTTTTAAATAGTACACCCTCATTTCCGGTTTATAAGGCTCAAATCTCAAATCTCATCAACCAAGGCATTTTGTGAGTGGGGGAATATATCTCGTACTTTACAAAACTACCCCAATTAAACTCATGCATTAATTTGAATTAATTGCAGTGCATGCATGCTTGGCCACTAGATGAGTAGGAACATTACATGCATTGGTGTGTTCCTCTTTAATTCTTACATGCAAAGATTTAATGCGCATTGGAAACTAAAAATGAGATGGAGATAAGCCCTCTAAATTGGAAAAATACAAAAGTTGAGCTAAGCCTTATAAACCAAAAAAGAGGGAATATAAAGTATACTAATTTTGTATCCATGGATTGCGCCCGCGCCATGGAGCAAAGCATCTAGAAAACGGAGGAGAGACGGTGGTCTTGCAATAGAGAAGAGGGAGAGGCGAGACGGTGGTTTTGGAATGGAGATGATGGAGAGGAGAGGAGGTGGTTTTGCAATGGAGAAGATCAGAAGAGGGAGAGGCGAGACGGTGGTTTTGGAATGGAGATGATGGAGAGGATAGGAGGTGGGTTTGCAATGGAGAAGAGGGAGAGGAGCGTGCGGCAGCGATTTAGGATTGGACGAGAGGGCCGGCGCGCTGTGACTGGATCAAAATCAAAATCAATTTACCCTTCAATTAAGAAAGCGACCCCACATTAACTAGTCTCCCTTTTATTCTGGGCCATAATTGACCATGATTTTCACACATAAAATATATGTTATACATTGCAAAAATAATATAATTTGAAAGTACATTCAGATACGAACCAAACGATACAATTTTTGGTGACATGCATTCACACTTTGCTTTTCAAATACAGTACGTGGTCAAACTTTGACCCAAAATATGCAAAACAAAAAAAAATACTTCCAAGACCAGCGCCGCTCTTCGGCTCTTCTCCTCTTAAACCACCGCCGCTCCTCTCCTGTTCCAATCTAAATGCAGCGCCACTCCTCTCCTCTTCCATTTCAAAACCATCGCCCCTCCTCTCCTGTTCCAGTCCAAAAACAGCGTCGCTCCTCTCCCGTTCTAATCCAAAACCAGCACTACTCCTCTCCTCTTCCATTCAAAAACCACCGCCGGCGAGTGAAGGTGTTGTGGAGAAGTAGATCGATGGAGGAGTACAACCGATACGTGAGGATCGCAGACGGCGACCCTGTGAAGCTAGCTAGGATGTTGGAGATACAGTTTTGGTTTGACAACAAGGACCAACTAGCGACGATGATGACATCCATGACCAAATATCTGCAACAGAGTGAAAAGGTGGTGATACTCCTAGAGGGAGTCGCGCCGGAGTACATAGAGCTGCTCCTCTGGGCCATGGAGCAAACAGATTCACCGAATCCGATCGTGAGGGAGCAGTGGTGGGAGTATCGATCCCAGATGGAGCATCCACCAGAGATTGAAGGATCGAGCATCTACAAGGTGCTGTTTGTGAGGGTGTCCTACCAGAGCGAGCTGGTGGAGTCTTCGTCGACCGAACCCAACTGCAAGAGGAGAAAAGCAGTTGGCCCGACAACACTTCCCTGCCATCGTCTCCTTCACCGTTCACATCGTCTCATGGGGCGGCTGTCTGACGCTGAGGAATAGGAGGGGGCTGCCCCCCAGCCCAATAGTCGGGCAGGTTGTGAATTGTCAGGAGGAGCATAGGGTTGTCAGTATTTGCAGGTTGTGTCGGTGTACTAGAGTAGGGGTACCCTAGTATCCCGAACTTGTGCACGGGCAGTCACAGCATCCCGCGGCAAGGCTTGCCGGGTGACCGCCAAGGTCCTCCATGGTTCCTTTGGAGCCATTCAAGAACAAAGTATCCAAGTCAAGGAGACAAGACCCCGGCAAGAGGAGCTTGCCGGGAAGGCTAACAAAAGCACCCCAAGACCCCGGCAAGAGGAGCTTGCCGGGAAAGCCAACCAAGGCACCTCAAGGAACTTGCCGCGGCGCACCATGCGTCCCGGCAAGGCCCAGTGAGCGACAAGCTCCCGGACGCGACAAGACAACAACCGCGGCAAGACACCACTGTGCCCGCGCTCCAGCACATCCACCAACGTGTCGCTCTGGGACCCCTCCAGGCGTACGTGGCGGAAGGCTGTGCAGCTTGCGGTGCGTGGTGGCAAGCGGCGCTGACAAGTTTGCCATCGTGGCGAGCGGTGGCGCCCCTGACGGTCCTTTTTTGCACTGTTTAGGCGACACAGACGGGCATTTAAGGCCCTTGTCCCCTGCCGTCAGGGTTAGGTATGATACACTGTAGCAGGTAGCTGCACCTACTGCAGCACCTTTCCATTTTTACCCTTTGCCTCCGTTGCCACCTGTCGGTGACCCCTTGAGCATATAAAAGGAGGCCCGTGTGCAACGAAGAGGGGGGGTTCACAAAAAACACTCACGCTCGGTCTCGTTAGCTGCTGGTGTGTACTGTAGCACTCCGCGCTCTCGAGAAAGAAATCAATACAAACCACAAAGCAGGAGTAGGGTTTTACGCATCCGTGCAGCCCGAACCTGGGTAAATCGCTCGCGTGTATCGCCTCGATTTGCTCTTTGCACGATCTCCGCCCCCGCTGAACCGAAAGGGACCCGGTCCGCCGGTCCCATAGGTGCCCGTGGATCAGTACCCCGGCATCTTTGGCGCGCCAGGTAGGGGGCGTCGAGGTTGTGTGAACCAGATCCGGCGTTCTCGCGAGCTAGATCTTCATCATCTTCATCGACATGCCGCCGAAGAAGAAGGTTTCGGAGGCGGCTGCTCCGTCCGCGCCGAACCCACCATCGCCGGAGCAAACGGCTGATGGGGCTGGCGCCGGCGGAAGAACGGGCGTCGACGAGGGAGCTCATGGTGCTGCCAGGTCCAAGGACAAGGCTGCGCTGCCCATCGGCGGCGTAGCCGGCTCCCACAACGACCGGGCGCACTCCAAGACCTCGGCGTCCGTACATGCACCGCGCCCATCTCAGGAGGCGTGGGACCGGTAGCGTCATGGTACTCATGGTACCATGCGTTTGCTAGACCAAGATCGAGCTGGTGGATCTCGGAGCGCTCAAGACCACCATGCACGTCAACATGCTGGCACGAGCGAGGCACGGTCGCTTGGACGGGATACTGCTCCTTCTAACATAGTTAGAAGTTCGAGCATATCCCGCTCCTCGCACCGTTCGCCACCGCCACCCGCCACTGCAGCAGAAGCTTTGGCACGAGCTCAACTGCTCCTAGACTACCCTCCAACGGCAGACAAGATCGACGACTGGAGGGCCACCATCCAGAGTCTCATCGGCTTCGCCAACGGTGACACTCAACGGCAGCCGAGCACGTCGCAGCCGCAGCCGGTCAGCCAGGTGCGAGCCGGTGGCGACAAGACCGGTGGGGGTGCAACCTCTGTGCACTCTCCGCCCCGAAGGCCAAGATCACCGACTCACCGGATCCACCTCGACAGCGACTCCACCGCGTCATCAGATCCGCGAGCTCGTTGCGATCAGCGCCAAGTTCTTCAAGAACGACAACAAGAAGACGCTCGTACTCGCATCGAGCGCCGAAGAGAAGCGCGACGGCAATCAGACCAGCGCGCTGGGCCCTCTGTTGACATGCATGCGCCAGGGGAACCAGGCGACTTGCCATACGCGGTAGGTTGCCCTGCGTTCACTCGTGAGCTGCGGCAAGTCCAGTGGCCCAATACGAAGAATTTCAAACCAGACGTACCGGAGAAGTACGACGGCAAGATGCATCCGTCGGAGTTCCTCAGCATCTACACCATCACGGTGCAGGCTACCGGGGGGCGGGACGACAAGATCCTTGCCAACTACTTCCCTCTGGTGCTCAAGCCCAACGTCAGGTCCTGGCTCATGCACTTGCCGGACAACTCCATATCCTCCTGGGCAGACCTATGCCATCAGTTTGTCGGTGCCTTTACAGGCGGCCAGAAACCTCATGGCCAAGAGAGCGACCTTCATCTGCTCGCCCAGAAGGAAGGAGAGCCTCTGCGCAAGTACATTCAGAGGTTCAGCCATGTACAGTACAACATCCCAGACGTCCACCCCGCCGCGGTCATCAGCGCGTTTCATCAGAACGTGCGTAACCGCAGGATGTGGGAGGAGATGGCGATGTGCAGGATTAGAGACATCAGTGAGCTGCATGCCCTGGCCGACAAGTGTGCACGCGCTGAGGAAGGAAGGAAACTCCCCGGAGAGAAGACCGGAGCAGAAGAATCTGACAGCGAGGATGCCGCCCCGGCAAAGATAAACCGGCGGTGGAACAGGAAGAAGAAAGGCAAAGAGGTGCTACTCGTTGAGTAGTCCGGCAGCGAAGGTGGCGCCAACAAAGCCAAGGTTGGTAGCCCCGGCAAGGAGATTGCCGCGTGCGCCAACTGTCAGGCTGTGGCGGTCGCCGACAAGTAGGACGGCACCGCCAAGCAGTACTGCAAGATTCACCGCACCAAGGGCCATGACCTCCAGAGTTGCAAGAAAGTCGAGCAGCTTGTTCAGCAGCAAAAGGCTGAGTACGAGCGACGCGACAAGGAGAGGGCCCAAGGAGGTGCTGGAGAATCCAGCAAGAAGCGTGCCGGCCGGGGAGGACGCCGCGGCAAGGCCAAGCAGCGGCAAGGAGATAGACCTCCCCGCGGCCGCGACAAGGATGAAGATGACGATGACGACGAGGACATGGATGATGTCGAGACCAGTGAACAGGAGTTCCAGAAAGCCACAGAAGTCTTGTGCGTTGACGGCGGTGCTTCTCTGCATACTTCGCACCGCCAGCTCAAGCAGTGGGTGTGGGAAGTCAATGCAGCGGAACCACCTGTCGAATCGCGCAAGCTTCCGAAATGGTCCAGCACGCCTATCATCTTTGATATTGAGGACCACCCTGATCGCACAACTGCGGTCGGGTGCTTGCCGATGTTGGTTTCACCAACTATCCGCAACCTCAAGGTCACTAAGATGTTAGTTCATGGCGGGGCCAGCTTGAACCTGATCTCCTCCGCTGTACTCCAAAAACTCCAGATCCCTGACAGCGAGCTCGAAGAGACCGGCATATTCCAAGGAATCAATTCGGGAAGGAGCAAGCCGAAGGGGAAGGTCACGTTGCCAGTAACATTTGGCAGCGAACTGAACTTCAGGACTGAGAGGGTCACTTTTGACATTGCCGATATTCCATTTCCTTACAATGGGATACTTGGCCGTCCAACACTCGCCAAGTTCATGGCAGCCTCTCACTACGCATATAACATGCTGAAGATGCCAGGCCCGATAAGCGTCATCTCTGTCCCCGGCGACAAGAAGGATGCTCTTATCTGCGCCGACAAGATCTATCGGGAAGCAGCAGCCACAGCAGATCACAAGTTACTTGCCGCTGAAGCTCCCGGGGGGAAGAAGAAGACCAAGTCCGGCAAGAGTTCTGATGCCCACTCCGGCAAGCGCACCTCTTCGGAGTGCTGCGCTGCCGTCGAGGACGCACCATCGAGCTCCACCGGCAAGTGTAAGAAGACGATGGCAGCTCCGCCAGAGACGAAAAAGGTGTCCGCCAAGGAGGACGGCACTGGTGGTACCTTCACCATCAGTGCCACTCTCGACCCTAAATAGGAAAGCGCGCTCATTGCTTTCCTGCGGGCGAATGTCGACGTGTTTGCGTGGCAACCGTCTGATATCCTTGGTGTTCCCAGGAAAGTAATTGAGCACCACCTTGCCGTTTATCCTCATGCGCGGCCCGTCAAGCAGAAGGTCAGGAAGCAGGCAGTGGAGCGCCAAGAATTCATTGCAGAAGAGATCAAGAAGTTGGAAGCAGCAGGCCTTGTCAGAGGAGTGCTCCATCCTACGTGGTTGGCCAATCCTGTAGTCGTGCGCAAGGCAAACGGGAAATGGAGACTTTGTATCGATTTTACCGATGTTAACAAAGCTTGTCCAAAAGACCCATTTCCTTTGCCGCGCATTGACCAGATTGTTAACTCCACAGCCGGGTGTGATTTGCTTTCATTTCTTGACGCATACTCAGGATATCATCAGATCTTCATGGCAGAAGAGGATGAGGAGAAGACCGCATTTATTACTCCATGTGGCATGTACTGTTTCATACGGATGCCTTTCGGATTAAAAAATGCTGGTTCAATATTTGCAAGAGTAGTCCATATCGCTCTTGAGCCGCAAATACACAGAAATGTGGAGGCCTACATGGATGATATAGTGGTCAAGAGCAAGGACAGAGCAACCCTGATTCAAGATTTAGACGAGACCTTTGCAAATCTGCGCAAGATCAGCCTCAAGCTCAACCCAGAGAAGTGTGTGTTTGGAGTTCCCTCCGGCAAGCTTCTCGGGTTCTTTGTGTCTCAGCGGGGAATTGAAGCCAATCCCGACAAGATCAAGGCCATTGAGCAGATTGAAGCACCAAAACGCGTCAAGGATGTACAAAGACTTGCTGGTTGCGTGGCTACTCTCAGCAGGTTTATCTCTAGGTCTGCTGAGCGCGCCCTGCCATTTTTCAAATTATTGAAAAAGGCAGGTCCAATGAAATGGACTCCAGAAGCGGAGGCTGCGGTGCAAGACTTGAAAAGATACCTGTCCTCCCCTCCAGTACTTGTCGCACCTAAGCCACAAGAGAAGTTGCTGCTGTATATAGCGGCAACCAATCAAGTGGTTAGTGCTGCGTTAGTAGCAGAGAGGGAGGCAGATGACAAGCCCGCAACTACGGCAAGCACATCCAGCGACAAGCAGGAGGCTTCCCCGACAAGCTCTGGTCCCGACAAAGATGGATTCGCGCAGATGCACGAGGAGACACAGAAGAAGATGGTGTAGCGCCCAGTTTACTTTATCAGTTCCCTTTTGCAGGGAGCTAGGTCAAGGTACTCTGGCGTGCAGAAGTTGCTTTTCGGCCTTCTCATGGCCTCGAGAAAGCTGCGCCATTACTTCCAAGCACATGAGATCACAGTTGTCACTCGCTTTCCGCTGAAGAGGATATTACAAAATCCAGAAGCGACAGGCAGGATTGTTGAGTGGGCACTGGAACTGTCAAGCTTTGGCCTCAAGTTTGAGAGTACTTCAACTATCCAAAGCAGAGCATTGGCAGAATTCATAGCAGAATGGACGCCAACACGAGATGAAGAAATTCCAGAAACGAGCATCCCCGTCAAGGAAGCAAGCAAAGAGTGGCTGATGTACTTTGATGGTGCCTTTTTGCTGCAAGGCGCCGGTGCTGGCGTGCTGCTTGTCGCACCCACCGGAGAGCACCTCAAGTACGTAGTCCAGATGCACTTTCCCAAGGAGCAAGCAACAAACAATACTGCAGAGTATGAAGGCTTGCTTGCCGGTCTCAGGATCGCAGCAGACCTTGGGATCAAGAAGCTCATTGTCAGGGGTGACTCACAGCTTGTCGTCTGCCAAGTAAACAAGAACTATCAGAGTTCGTTGATGGAAGCTTACGTCGACGAAGTGAGAAAGCTAGAAGAGCACTTTAACAGCCTACAAATGGAACATGTTCCAAGAGCTCAGAACGCCATTGCCGATAGCCTGTCAAAGTGCGCCGCACTTAAGTTACCTGTGGAACCAGGGATCTTTGTGCTCAAGCTGACTCAACCGTCCGTAACGCCACCGACTGGACAGAGCAAGAAGAGGAAGTTGATTTCTAGTGACTATTTGCCGGCAGAGCTTCCCGAAGCCGCCGCCAAAAAGGTCCCCAAGATCAACGCCAAAAGCGCTGAGGAGCAATCTGCTCCGGCAAACCCCAGGGTTTGTTCCGTTGAAGAAGAAGCTCCCGGCAAGTTTTGCTCCGGCAAGCTTGCCGGGGAACGTCACGCTCCGGTAGAGCCGCAGGTTCTCGCCGTAGAAGCGGATGTTCCCGCAGCAGTCCCCAAGATCAACGCCAAGAGTGCTGAGGAGCAGTCTGCTCCGGCAAACCCCAGGGTTTGTCCCGTTGAAGCAGAAGCTCCCGACAAGTTTTGCTCCGGCAAGCTTGTCGGGGAACGTCACGCTCCGGCAGAGCCGCAGGTTCTCGCCGTAGAAGCGGATGTTCCCGCAGCGGCAGATTTGCCTTTAGTCCTTGTTGTCGAGCCACAAGCTCCAGCATGGGCGCAGCAGATTGTCCATTTCCTTCAGACAGGAGAACTTCCCGAAGAGCAAGAAGAAGCGGAAAGAGTAGCCCGGCAGTCAAGTATGTACCAGTTTGTCGACAAGACACTGTACAGAAGAAGACTCAACGGTGTGAAATTGAAGTGTATTCACCGGGAAGACGGACAAAAGCTGTTGGCAGAGATACATGGAGGCATATGTGGTCACCACATTGGCGCAAGAGCACTTTTCGATAAAGCATTCCGGCAAGGTTTCTTCTGGCCAACAGCCCTCCAGGATGCAACTGCACAAGTAACCAAGTGTGAAGCATGCCAATTCCATTCCAAGCAGATACACCAACCAGCTCAAACTCTCCAGACGATCCCTTTATCCTGGCCATTTTCGGTCTGGGGGCTCGACATCCTCGGCCCCTTTCCCCGAGCTGTCGGGGGCTTTGAGTACTTGTACGTAGCAATCGACAAGTTCACAAAGTGGCCGGAAGTGGAACCAGTGAGGAAGGTGACAGCACAGTCAGCAGTCAAGTTCTTCAGGTTGATTGTTTGCCGCTTCGGGATCCCTAACAGGATAATCACCGACAACGGTACACAATTTACGAGCCGCACCTTCATGCAGTACGTCCAAGATCTTGGCGCCAAGGTCTGCTTCGCTTCTGTTGCTCACCCGGGAAGCAACGGTCAAGCGGAAAGGGCAAATGCTGAAGTGCTGCGCGGGCTCAAGACCAAAACTTTCGACAGGCTGCACAAGTGCGGAAGAAATTGGATCGAGGAGCTGCCGGTGGTTCTTTGGTCGATCAGAACGACGCCAAATCGAGCCACTGGCCAGACACCTTTCGCTCTAGTCTATGGAGCAGAGGCAGTTATCCCCACGGAACTCATATACGGGTCACCTCGAGTGCTCTCTTATGATGAGCTCGAGCAAGAGCAGCTGCGACAAGATGACGCGCTGCTCCTTGAGGAAGACCGTCTTCAGGCTGCTGTGCGAGCTGCTCGCTACCAGCAAGCTTTGCGCCGCTACCATAGCCGCAAAGTTAATGCCAGAAGTCTCGAGGAAGGCGACCTTGTTCTTCGGCGTGTTCAGTCCGCCAAGAATTCCAAAAAGTTGACGCCGAAGTGGGAAGGCCCTTACCGGGTGAAACGAGTCACTAGGCCTGGCGATGTCCGCCTTGAGACCGAAGATGGCATTCCGGTGAGCAACTCCTGGAACATTGAGCATCTTCGTAAGTTTTACCCGTAAGGCGCGGTTGTCAGAACCTGTTCCGGCAACCACCTTTTGTACAAGTCTTGCTGCTGTTGCATGTAATCCTTTGTACAAAGCCGGGCGCAGACCCCGTGCATAAGTAAAGCTCATGTGCTCCGCACATTTTGTCAATTTCATGCTTTTTACTTTTTGCATGTGTTATCTGACACTTTGTGCAGCACCTACTCCCCGGTAAGCAATAACGAGCTGTAAGGCTCTTTATTTTCTCTTCTTTCTTTTTTCTCAAGGAAAAGAAGGTTCCCTCGCCCACAAGTTTGCCGGGGGGAAAAGAGAAGATAATGGTGTGGACTAGGCGTCATTCAAGAAAGTTTCGCCTTGCCGGGAAGCAAACAACAGAAAAGCTAAGTTG
Source organism: Triticum urartu (assembly GCF_056163025.1). Classification (NCBI taxonomy): domain Eukaryota; kingdom Viridiplantae; phylum Streptophyta; class Magnoliopsida; order Poales; family Poaceae; genus Triticum; species Triticum urartu. Next base: position 112,241,358 of record NC_141875.1, on the reverse strand, counting down.
CCAAAGTTTGAGCAATCAAATTTTTTAAATTTTAAGTTATCTCCCTTGAACGACCGCACTTTGTATGGAAAACCTGTGCGCGGAGGAACCAACTCGTAGCTAGTTGCGCCCTTACTTTGTTTCGAGTCCGCTCAACAACTTAAGTGAGCTGCTAGCGCCCTTACTTTGTTTCGAGTCCGCTCAACAAATTAAGTGAGCTGCTAGCGCCCTTACTTTGTTTCGAGTCCGCTCGACAACTTAAGTGAGCTGCAACTAGTTGCGACAAGGTTTCTTGCCGGTAGCGGCACCGCCAGCAGGCTGCTGACGTTCCGCACTCAGCGCTCGCGGCTTAGGTGCCTGCACCGGCAAGTTCCCTGAAAGCGTAGGGCAAAAACATGCAAAGGGAGGAATCAAGTAAAGGGAATAACATTGCAATTAATACCCAGAATAGAGTTATATTACAAAGATAGCTTGTCGCAGCTCTAACAGATTGTTTTCATGACATAATAAACAGCGACAAGGAAAGAAGAAATGGGCGGCCTAATCTACGCGATCGCCTTCGACCCTCTTGATCCCGCTCACCTTGTCCAGAATGGGTGCGACAAGGGCCTTGAGCTCCTCCAGATCAGCATCCGGCGGCAAGGTCCTGAGGACGTTGGTGAGGCGGAGGCCCAGATTGCGGAAGGCCACCTTCATCAACACTTTCTGAAGAGCTCCCGCGCAGATCTTGCGCGACTCGTCAGCCAGTTGCTTGGGGATCCTCTCCCGGAGTCGCTGGAGGGCTGTCGCCACGCCCTTGAAGAACAGGGTGAGCTTGGCGCTGGGCTGCAGGCTCTCGTCGGAGGGATACCCGAGATCCGCCATCCCCAGCTGCGCCAGCTCCCTGTCGATATCCGCGGCAACATTCACCAAACCCTCCGTCCAGTGCTCCACATTTCTCCTAAAGGCATTTTGGGTGGCGGCAATGCTCTCCAGCAGCGCCTTGTCGGCCTTGATCTCTTCTTTCAAGGCCGCCTCCTGCTTCTTGGCGCCCTCCAGCGTCTTGGTCAAAGCAGTCAACTTTGACTCAAGACCCGCGTTGGAGTCCTTGGCGGCGCTGAGCTCTTTGCCCTTCTCGGCAAGATCGGCTTCTAACTGCGCCACCTTTGTCTCCAACTCCTTCTTGGCGGCCTCGGCGGCGGCGGCAGCGTCCTCTGCTTGTTTGAGGGCTCCGCCGAGTTTTTCCTCGTGCGCGGCAAGCTCCTCCTCGTAGGCGTCGAGGTTGACCTTCCACTGCGCCAGCTCGCCCTCCTCCGCGGATAGCTTCACAGTGGCAAGTCGTTGCTGCTCTTCGACTTCGGCCTTCTCAAGGAGGAAGGCCTTCTGCGCTTCGGCAAGCTGCTCCCGCTCCTCCGCCAGGGACCGGAGGGCTTCCCGGTGGAAACCCCCGAGCTCTTCCGCGCGCTTCTCAATGTCTGCTCCCGCCTTCGCGACAAGCGCCTCGCGGGATTCTAGCTTGGCTTGCCGCGCGCGGTAGAGCGACAGCAGCTTCCGCAGCAGCCGCTCTTCCTCAGGCTCGTTGCTGCTGCTGCTTGGCGCGTCGACCAGCGTCGGTCCCGCGGAGGCGAGCACCTCCCCGTCGAAGATCTCCCCCTCGACCGGCGCCCTGGATCTTGACGCCCAGGGAAGATTGATGAAGAGGCCTTCGCCGGCCTTCAAGTAGACGCCCGGCTGGGGCTCCTCGGAGCTTGGCGCTGCGGCTTCGGCGGACGGATCGGCGGTCGGCGTAGCGCCTGGCGCTCCTGCGGCCTCTGGGCCGTCAGTACGATCGCCAGACCCCTCGCCAGTTGCTGTGGCGGCAGCCTTGGCGGCCTCGGCGCTGGCGGGATCGCCAGCGCTGGTTGCTTCGTCGGTGGCAACCTCGGTCTCCATCTGCTCCGCAGCAGATGGGTCTGACAGCCGGCAAGGGGAGAAGAGTCAAACAAAATCCAGCAAAAACCCAGAAAGATCAAGAGAAGAAGAACCCAAGGGAGGTTTTGAAGCAAAAGGGTTACCTGTGCCAGTTTCTGCAGTCAGGTTCTCCGCCGTCGGAGGGCCGCTGGCGCTGTCCCTTGCCGGAGAACCCTCCCTTGCCGGAGACTTCTCCCTTGTCGGGGGATTCTCCCTTGGCTCCTGGAGGGGCTGCTCTGCTCCTACACAAATCATCAAGCAAATATCAGCAAAGACAAGTACCCATGCGCGCCTCGCAGTGGAAAGTAAATCATACACTTACGCTGGGGGCTGCTCTGGAGAAAGGTTGCCGGGTCCGGCAAGGTTGTCTCGGGCGCGCCACCTGCTGTCGCAGTGGGCTCGTCCTCGATGACGATCACCGGGACCTTGGCCCTCTTTGCCGCTCTCTGGGCTAGAGTTCTACAGAGGAACAAGTTCAGAGAAAAGCAAATGAGATACAAGAAAAACAGCAAAGATTGAAGAAATGCAAGCACAGCAAGAGAAGCTTACTCTTCTTCTTCTTCCTCGCCGGAGCTGAACGCGGAGAAGTCGAAGTCTGGCGCGCGCCCGGCGCGAGGAGACGGAGGAGAAGCTTCCCTTGGCCGCTTGGCGGGAGCAGTGGCAGTGGTCTGAGACGCCCCCGCTCCGGCTGCCGGCGCGGCGTGAGCAGCGGCAGGAACTGAAGCGATGGTCCGGCTAGACTCCGCTCCAGTTGCCGTCGCAGCATGAGGCGCTCCTGCGGCAACGGTGTTTGCCGCGGTGGAGCGTGTCACGCGGCGCGGCGACTGTTGACCCGCTTGCCGCTCCGCCACGTCGCCGGCCTTGCGGAGACGCCTTCTTGGTGGGGATGGAGGCTCTGCTTGTGGTGGGCTGTCTGAAGATGAGATGGAAGATGAGTTGATTTCCAGCGAGCCGCTCGTGTCCTTGGCAGGCTCGCTCGGCTCGGCGCCACGCCCGGCAAGCTCCTTCTTGTCAGCAGGCTCCCCTCGCTCGGCACGGCTTGCCGCTTCTGCTGCATCTGCCTCCTCCACAGTGAATCCAAACTCGCCCGCGGCTGCGGCTGCCGCTGCCTCTTCCAGCCTAGTGGCAATAAGCGCCATCTCTGCATCGGTGGTGTCGCGGGTGAGGCTGTCCTTCTCGTCGGAGCGGATTGGCACTTCCACCAAGTCATCAAAGAACTGCTGCACGACGTCGTCTGCGGGCTCCTGCCAAGTTGGCACAATCCCATGCGAGTCGCACTCCGGCATCATTGCACGGATGCGGTCGAGTGAGGAATTGTTGCACAGCGGAACGACGCCCCCCGGCAACCTGAAAACCTCGAGATGTTGGGGGTCATACTTGAAGAGCTCCTGAAGCATCGCGTTGAGCTCCAGGATTGTGAAGTTATAATTGAGGCCCGGCTGCAGCCTCATGATGTCTGCCGCGTTCTTGAACTCCCAAGTGGGCCTCCCCCGTTCCTGCAGGGGGGCGATGCGGCGGCGAAGAAAGTCTGCGCCAACAGCGCCTACAGTAAGCCCGGCAAGCCTGAGGTGCAGGATCCTGGTGACGGCAATCTTCAGCCTATCGTCTTCCGGAGCCACGTCACTCCAATCGCTGCCGCGTGCTACTGGGGTTCGGCGCCGGGTGGTGAATGGCTGCGGGTTCTCCTCGTCAATCCAGCACCAATCTGCCCTCCACTCCTCCCACTTGCCACGGAATTCTCCCTCCAGATACGTTTCCTTCTTGCCGGCCCTTGAGATCCAGGCGATTCCGCCGGATAAAGATTCTCCTCTCTCTACTCGGGGTATGAAGTGGCGAAAGAGGGCTACGTTGGGAAGGACTCCAACAAAGTTTTCGCAGAGATGTGCAAAAACTGCCATGGTCAGAACGGCATTGGGGGTGAAGTCAAGGAGGTGGAATCCGTAGGTATTCATGATGTCGCAGAAGAATTCAGAGAAAGGCGGGCAGAGCCCGCAGTAGAAGAACAGAGCAAAAAAGGGGTATCCATTCGGAGCCTTCTTCCAAGCGGCGGCGGGGAGTACCTTCGTGCGCGGATGCGCTCGCGTCTCCGCCGACCAGAAAAGGTAGTAGTTCTCCCTCAGCTCCTTCGTGCCAAGCTTGGGGGGGGGGGGGGAAGACGACCCGCTCCTTCCGCAGCGCCGCGAGCCGCTGCGCCTCGGTCGACTTCACGGCCTTCCCCTTGTCGGCTTTTGGAGCCATGGCGGAAGCAGTGGAGGAGGTCGACGGCGTTGGTGGTGCTGGTGGCAATGTGGGGGCGGAGCGCTGCTCTCTCTCTCTCTCAGCTTTGGGAAGGCGAAGGAGCGGCGGAGATTTCTGAGATTGGAACGGCAACGGGCGAGTGGGCGAACTGCCCCTGTTTCCCCTGCTTATAAAGAGGGAGGGGGAGGACGTTCCGCATTTCCAAATAAAGAAACCACCCACGACCTCTCCCACGACGCCGCATTCAAGCGTGCCGTTCGGGGAGGGCGCGGTGGATACGGAGTGAGATATGGCGTAACCTAGGCCGCGAGTGCCCGTGCCCTGTTTTGGGCCTGGCCCAACAGCGCTCGGCACCGTGTATGGCCCAGGCCCGGGGGCTCCTGTCGGTGTACTAGAGTAGGGGTACCCTAGTATCCCGAACTTGTGCACGGGCAGTCGCAGCATCCCGCGGCAAGGCTTGCCGGGTGACCGCCAAGGTCCTCCATGGTTCCTTTGGAGCCATTCAAGAACAAAGTATCCAAGTCAAGGAGACAAGACCCCGGCAAGAGGAGCTTGCCGGGAAGGCTAACAAAAGCACCCCAAGACCCCGGCAAGAGGAGCTTGCCGGGAAAGCCAACCAAGGCACCTCAAGGAACTTGCCGCGGCGCACCACGCGTCCCGGCAAGTCCCGGTGAGCGACAAGCTCCCGGACGCGACAAGACAACAACCGCGGCAAGGCGCTTGCCGCGGCAAGACACCACTGTGCCCGCGCTCCAGCACATCCACCAACGTGTCGCTCTGGGACCCCTCCAGGCGTACGTGGCGGAAGGCTGTGCAGCTTGCGGTGCGCGGTGGCAAGCGGCGCTGACAAGTTTGCCATCATGGCGAGCGGTGGCGCCCCTGACGGTCCTTTTTTGCACTGTTTAGGCGACACAGACAGGCATTTAAGGCCCTTGTCCCCTGCCGTCAGGGTTAGGTATGACACACTGTAGCAGGTAGCTGCACCTACTGCAGCACCTTTCCATTTTTACCCTTTGCCTCCGTTGCCACCTGTCGGTGACCCCTTGAGCATATAAAAGGAGGCCCGTGTGCAACGAAGAGGGGGGGTTCGCAAAAAACACTCACGCTCGGTCTCGTTAGCTGCTGGTGTGTACTGTAGCACTCCGCGCTCCCGAGCAAGAAATCAATACAAACCACAAAGCAGGAGTAGGGTTTTACGCATCCGTGCGGCCCGAACCTGGGTAAATCGCTCGTGTGTATCGCCTCGATTTGCTCTTTGCACGATCTCCGCCCCCGCCGAACCGAAAGGGACCCGGTCCGCCGGTCCCATAGGTGCCCGTGGATCAGTACCGCGGCAGGTTGTGAATTATGTTTTGTGTTGTGTATTTTGAGAGTACTTTCAGATATGAATGTCTTTTGAATTTCAGATTTGCAGTATTGAGCATATGAAGTATTTTATGAATTCTGGAGATATATTTTTAGCACTTAAAAATGTAGTTTCATAGGAGTATAAAAGTGCAGACAATGTGATTCTCAGAGAAGAAATTGCAAGTTCCAGTTTCAGATAAGAAACTGCAAGTTCAGTTTCAAATAAGAAACTGCAACTTTCAGAGGCAGAGCATTTATATTAACACGGCTGTCGGATTTCGGGTTCCGGCAGACCCTTGAGGTTCGAACACTGGGGTGCGCGCGGAGATTTCGCCTCCTACCTACCTGCACCCCTCCGCCTCGCTAAGATCTAAGCTATGGAAAGAACGACACAAGAGACGCAGGGTTTATACTGGTTCGGGCCACCATTGTGGTGTAATACCCTACTCCAGTGTGTGGTGTGGTGGATTGCCTCTTGGGCTGATGATGATGAACAATACAAGGAAGAACAGCCTCGCGAGGGTATTCTTTGCTGGGGGGACGAACTGTTAGGAGGAGTTCAGTCACCCTTCTCTCTCTCTGATTTCGATCCGATCCTTGATCCTCGATCTCTGTCTCTAACCTTCCTTTTACCTCGAACCCAAACCCTCATCCTTGTGGGTGGCTGGTCCTATTTATAGGCAATGGCCCTGGGCCTCTTCCCAAATATTGAGCGGGAAGGGCGCCAACAATTGGCCATTTCGAAGGGGAACATCTAGTACACTTATCCTGACTAAAGTTGGTCCTCGCCTGCACAAAGCTCTGGTGGTGACGCCGTCTTGGGCTCCACGATGACCTCCATCTTGCGGTCCTCCTGGTCTTGGTCTTGTTGCACCGAAACGGCAACCTTTGCCTGATGCCTCGGTACTCCGCGGCTGCTCTTGCCCCTTTGCACCAAAGGGGAAAGGAGGACACTGCGCGGGCTGGCGCCCGCCTGGCGCCCTTGGTCGTCATGGCTTGCGTCACGGGCACCTCGTGAGGTACCCCGCCTTGATCTCTCTGCCTCCTCGCGAGCTAGCCTGGTGAGGCCGTGCCTGAGGGAGCTCCGTGTCGTCCGCCCCGTGAGGCTTGGCCCCTCGCGAGGGTCTTGGGTCCGTGTTGATGAAGATGGGCCGTGCTGGGCCCCCCTTTGAGCCACGCCGCAGGCCGCAGGCAGGCAAGTCTGGGGACCCCCGTTCCCAGAACACCGATAGTAGCCCCCGGGCCCAAGGCGCGCCCGGACTTGGCCGTGCAGGGAGGCGGAAGGGCAAGAGCGAAGCACCACGGGCCCTAACAGCCTGCGGCCTTGGGCGCCGCGTGGCGGTCGATTGGACGTGGGCGGCACTGTTCCCCCACGCCCCCCTTATTTTGCGCCATGCTAGGCGGACTCGCAGTCGTACATAGCCGCTCCCCTTTCTGTTGCTCGAACGCCCTCTGCCCTTTCTCCGCCCGAACTCCAGCTTCTGTTTTCAACCCAATATCAAACCTTCCCCCCTTCCCATCGCCATGGCTCGGATGAAGAAGGGAAGAGGGAAGAATCTTGTGCCTCCGCCTTGCCCGCCGCCGTTGGCGGCCCCCGCCGAGGGCTTGGGCAAGGTCAGCTCGGCTCTGGCCACTATCTTCAACGAATGCGGGAGGACGACGGCCTGGCCCGCGTCCCACTTCTCCATCGACAGGATAGTCACCGAGGTCCCGTATTTTGCCGACGCCCTGTGGGCGGGTCTGGTTGCTCCCTTTTCTGATTTCTTCAATGCCGTGTTTTCCCACTATCAGATCCACATGATGCATCTGGGTCCTGAATCCATCACCCTCCTTTCGGTCTTCGCCTTTGTTTGCGAGGCTATGATGGGCATCCTTCCTTCGGTTGCCTTGCTGCGCCACTTCTTCTCACTGCGCCTTGTCGACCCTAGCCAATGCTAGGCGTGTGTGAGCTTCGTTGCCGCGTCTCAGACAGCAGCCTCTGGGATTGACTTCAAGCTCCCTCTGCCCGCGGCTGGGTTCCGCGAGCGGTGGCTGTATGTGGATGCAGGGGTGCCCAGCCCCCTGCTATCGGAGCCAACTTCGCCTGCTGTCCCCAATTCGGGCTGGGGCCAGGAGACGCTTGAGAGCCCCCGGCTCATCTTCGTCTGGCACCGCTTCGCGTTCTTGAGGTCGCTTGGCGTGACAGCGTCCAAGGTGGTGAAGGAGTTCCTGCTACGCCGCGTTGCTCCTCTCCAACGCCACTCCCGCCGGATGTGGGCCTTCTGCGGGCGCGATGATCGTATGAGGCTCCAGGAAGAGGACCTGACGCCTGAAGTGCTGAGGACAGCGCTCTTGACCCTGACTGGGGACCCCAACCCTGGCAGCATCCAGCAGGGAGGGGCCTTGCTGTACCTCTGCCAGAGCAGGGGCAATTTTGTGAATCAGATGCCTATCTTTTATGAGTGGGGACCGCGCCCCGCCGGCCTCCAGGGGCCTCGCGATAACCCAGTGATGGTGACTGCCCTTCCAGTCGGCCAAGGCGACTCTTCCTCAAATGGCGGAGCAGGGAGGCATGAGGCGCCAGAGGCCGAGGGGGCTCCCGGAGGGGTGACAGCGCCGAGCGATGCTCATGAGGGAGCAGCTCTTGGGGCCCGTGCCGCTGAGGCTGAGGGTGACAAGCAGCTGCCCTCAGCGCCTGCGACTGAGGCCCCTGAGGCTCCAGCTGCTTCTCCTGGCGAGGCAATTGGCAGCGCGCATCAGGCAGGTGCCCCTGACGCAGATCGCCTTGACGCTCCGTCTTCGTCGCAGGTTGATCCCTGCGCTCAACTCTTGGGCCGCTTCCGCGTGGACTTTGAGGCCCTCCGGAAGAGAAGGGAGGCCCTGGGCGACGATTACCCTTGTCGCCTGCTGAAGCGTAGGAAGTACTTCGCCACTGATGAGTAAGCCTTCTCCTTTCCCGGCTCCCGATCCTTCTGTTGCTTTTACTGATCCTTACTCCGCAGGCCCTTTCCAGCCGAGCTCGCGGAGACGGCTGAGGTGCCGTCCCCCTTGGCTTCGCCCCCTCCACCGTCCTCAAGCGCTCCGAGCAGTAGAGCCCTTGTGGTGAGGGCGATCGGAGAGGCGAACCATCCCGAGGCGCATCGTGGCCCAGCGCACCTCGCAATCCTCCTTCGCGGGCCTTCTCATGGCATAGCAAGCCTGCCGTGGGCTTCTCGCCTGGTCGTGGACTGCGATTGGCTGAGGCGCTCCCTATGCTCTTCATCTGGGGATGGGCTGGCTCCAGGCCGGGCTTCTGGCGTGACGCGCCCGGCCGTCGCGAGGGTGCCAACCCCCAGCCCCCTGCCCGGAGGGGGAGTGCTGATTCGTGGCCCTCGGAGCTTGCTCGGGGCAGATGATGGTGTGGAAGACATGCTCGAGTGCGCCCAGGAGCATCGCGCTCTTCGCCAAGGATTCCTTCAAAGGGCGGCTGACGTGGTGAGCCTGCTTGGTGAGGAGCTTGCTGATGAAGACGCGCGCCTTGAGGCCGAGGGCTTGCGCCTGGCTGCAGAGAGGCGTGAGCTGGAGGGCGCCGTCGCCCTTGCACGCCGTCAGCGCGATCTTGACGACGCAGAGGCCAAGGCGTCGCTGGTGGCCTCTCGGGAGGCCCGATCTCGGGCCGCTGAGGAGGCCCGGGAAGCCGACCGGTGGCGAGAGGCGGCAGAGGAGCAGGCTCGGGAGCTCCTGGCCTGGTGCCACTCACTGGTGGAGCAAGTGGAGCTGCGCGAGGCAGCCCTCGCGTCGATGAAGGTGGCCTCTGGCGACCCGGCAGAGCTCCAGAATCGCGAGGAGGCGCTAACGCTGGAAGCCGCCGAACGTACCCGCGAGTACGAGCGTCTGGAGACGAGGGAGCGCTTGGTGATGCAGGCGGAGGATGATGTCACTGCACAAGAAGCCCGTCTCCTGGAGGAGGTCGGACGTCAGGTGGCGATGGCGCGTTTAAACCTCGAGCACGAGTTCGAGGAGAAGCTGGGGTTGATCCAGGCCGAGGCTGAAGGTAGGACTGCCGCCTTGAGGGCCAAGCTGGAGGAGGCGACGCGGCAGGCCGATGCTTTCCGGGCCGCCCTCGAGGTGGCGCAAGGTGAGCTAACCACCTCCCAGGCCGAGGTGCTCCTTCTTCGCCAGCGGGTGGAGGAGGCTGAGGTCATCGCGCGCCAGAATGCGGACAAGATATGTCAGCGGCGGATCCTGGAGCATGAGCATGGCCCCATGCTCACCACGCTCCGGGAGAGAGCCAACACAGCCTTAGGCAACATCTGCGAGGCGGCTGTTGGCGAGCCGCACGCAGTCAACTACGCCGGCAATCTTCAGTTCTTCACCGACGTGGTGACGCAGCTAGAGGCGCGGTTGGTCAGGGCTGACAGGTTGGTGTAGGAGAGGAGCCGCGCCCTGCTCGGGCGTGCCTTTTCTCGCGTCTTCAGCCATCTCCGGAACATGGATCCCCACTTCGATTTCGACGCCGCCATCGCCCCAGTCCCCCAGGCCGTCCGAGACGACCTGGCGCACTGGGTGGAAGACAATGTGGATGCTCTTATCAGGGCCTTCGCTTCAGACAACGACGGTGTGATCGTGGCTGCCGACGAGGGCGGCGTGGTGAACGGCCCTGACGCCGCTGGCGGCGACGCGGACAGCGATGGCGAGTTCAGCGACGCCAGCAACGGCTTGGGTGGTGCTCCTGAGGACGCATTGGGGGATTTATCCGACTGATCGTGCATCGTTCCTGCTTCCTTACCCTGCATGAATAGAACTCAGGTTTTGGCCTGATGGCTGTGAGGGCATTTTGGAGGGGGAGCCCCTTATGTAAAACTTGTGTTCATCGTATTAGTAGACGCTACATTGCCCATGCGCCCGCGCCAAGTGGTTGGCTTAAGCGACGCGCTGGTCGGCTAGTTTACCTTTGTCCCGTGCTGGCCCTGAGGTAGCCTGTGGGAGGCTGTGGTGTCCCGAGTGTTCCCTGATTGAATCTGTAGGACCTGCAGCAAAACACCCTCCTGAGAGGACGCGGCGGCGGCAGTCTGGGCTGCGCGCAAGCTAGGCCTGACCCGGCTCGCGAGGGGCTCACGAGGGGAGGCAGCTGAGGCGAAGTGGTAACCAAAACGCGAGGAATTGCTCGAACGAGACTAAGCACCCCTTCCCCGAACACACGCAAATCTCAAATTCGAATCCACTTGAATCCAGCGGGGGAAAGCGACAACCAAAGGGAAAAGCAACGAAAGCAGACAAAAGGCCGCGTCTGGCACCTAATCTAGTCTTGGACGTCTTCTCACCAGCGCGGAGCTAAGTGCTGCCACTAGGCGTGGGAGGGAGCCCCAGGGCCTGAGGCCAGCACCCCTGAGACTCCGAGGCATGTACAGCCGCACTCATTATTACGTGAGAGTGTCACGGGGCGGCAAGCTTCACAGGCACTGGGCCTTCTTCACAGGAACCGGCCTTGCTTCATATCGCCAGACGAGGGCCCCGCCTTGCGCCACACTCTAGTGCCATCAATGACGACCAGAAACCAGGACGCCGCCGATGGGGTAGAGCGGTCGCCAGCGGTTCCCCCGACGACCACGGGTCCTCCGCCAGGGGCAGGCCCTGAGGCACCTCCCCAGCAGAGGGCCTACCTCCTGAGAACACCTTGCTCCGAACACCGCGGTGGTGATGTCGGATCTCGGCCCCTCTCCTACAGCCCCCTGCACCCTCCTCCCGAGGGGTAGGAGACTGTGGGAGCGGGGCTGCTGCTCGCTATGGCGACCTGCACCTCCTGCAATCCATGATTAGCATATGCTTGCTCTTGAGGAATTAGCGGTACCCAATAATCGTTGCCTCCAGCGTGGCCAGTGGGACCGTCCCGGGGCTCCTGGAAGGGCTCAGCTTCTGGCGCCTCGTCCCCCCAGCTCAGGCTGAGGAGTGAGCCTTGTTCGCCTTGGTAAGGGTGTCCTTGGTCCATCCTGAGGGGCACATATTCTTCCGGTGCCGTCATCCCGAAGGCCATGCCATAGTGCTCCGCGTGCCACGCAGCTCTGCTTGACGCGCCCACCGCGGGGTGGTAGCGCGGCTGTCCACTGGGGCCGCGGGTCACGTCGAGTCCTTCTTCTTCGCGGACCGGGAGCAGGGGTAGCACCGCCGCCGGTCCAGTGCCGACAGCTTCGCTGGCGTTGGAGTAGCCTTGGAGCCCGCGGGCGCGCGTGGAGCCCCCGCGCGGGCCGTCCTGGGCTTGAGATGGGAGCTGGGTGCAGAAGGGGTGAGCCCCCGAGGTGGCGAAGCCCAGGAGCTCTGCCACCCGCTCCAGCAGCACGTCGCGGCCGCCCTCCAGCAGCCTGCACTGCAGCAGCTCTCGGGCCACCGTGAGTGTCGGGTGGTGGGTGCGACATATGCCAAGGGGTGGCTTATCTTTGTGGGAACCAGTAAAACATCGCCGGTGCCTGGAAGCGGGATGAGGCGAAGACATGCACACCGGCGGATCTTACCCAGCTTCGGGGCTCTCCAAGGAGATAACACCCCTACTGCTGCTCTGCGGGGTCTCCGCATGCTCACTAGATGAATCGAGTAGCTACACGACGCTCCTTGAGCTGTTTTCGGGGGGAGGAGGAAGAAAGGGCACGGCTAGCCTGCTTCTTCTCCTTGTATGATGTCTAGAACTAGCAGGGGGTCGAACCCTTTGCATGGGTGCTCTGGGGGGTTCATATAGGCCTACCCCCCGGGGGTACAATGGTAATCCGGCTGGGCACGGGGCCCAGCCGTCTGTGACTGCGCCCGCCGGCTTCTGCGCCGGCTGCTGGGGCCCGCTGACTGGTGGGTCCCGCCGGCTGTCAACTCCTTGGTCGACTGGCAGGCCCCACTAGCCGGGGCCAGGTCAACGGCTGGTCACTGTTGCTTCATCTTGGTGACGTGAGCTTCGTCGTGGTAAGCGCGGCTATAGTACCGCCGCCTGTCGGACGACCGCTGTAGCCTTACCGCGTCTTGTCTCCTTAATGGGGCGTCTTCTTCGAGGGAGGCGGCAAACCGGCTGCGGGGAGCCGGCTCCGTCTTGGGCCGGCTGGTTGGAAGCATGGCCGCCTTCAGCCGTCTCTCTGCTCTAAGGGGCCCACCGCCTGTGGGCCGCGCTGGCGGCCCGTCGTGGGTGAGGCCAGGGTCAACATGGCAACAGTGCTGCGCCGGACGGGTCATGCCTGCCCCGTACGGCGCACTGTGCCAGGCGTGCCCCGGGATTCGAGGGTGGCAGGCTCTTCTGTAGCCACGCCCCATCGCACCGCCGTTAGGTGGGTGCAAACTTTGTGGGTACGGTCTTGACTGCTTTACGGGGAGCCGGCTCGAAGGAGTCGGCCTTCTCACAGCCGGCTTCTTGGAGTCGGCCCGCTCATGAGGGCTAAAGTCGGACCGCCTTCCGAAAGCCGGCTAGGGGAAGGTGGCCCCATGTCTTGGGTTCTTGAGAGCCGGGCTGGCTCGTAATTTTCTCAGAAGTGCCAGGGGATGCCGGCTAGGCTACCCATGGCTATTTACTCTGACAGTAGTCCCCGAAGCTGATCAAGCTCCGAGGTGAGCAGTGGGGGACGAGAAGCTTGGTCAGCTTCCTATCCTGAAGAGACGGCTTCGCGGGCGTACGCCGACTTCAGATAGCCCCGCGCAGGCGGGAGGAGAGGGGACCTGCGTGCCGACCACGGGCCCGCTCGCGGCCACGTGTTGGCAGGATCCTGCGAGCGCACGCGCGCGATGGGACACCGCCGCAGGCTCGGGCCCGCCACTCGCGAGCCTTGGTCCGGGCGCGGATCTCCCGTGGCCCACAGGGCCGCTCGCCTTCTCAAGGCAGTTTCGTCTCGCCATTAAGGATCGATAATTGCGGGGCATGGGGAGTGGGCACGATCGATCCCCACGCTTCCCCACACCACGCCTCCTCGGCTCCGCCACGTGAGCCTATAAGTAGGGGGAGGAGGGGGAGCGACAGAGGTTCGCGCGCTCCCTCCCACTCCGCCCCTCCTAACCCTCGTCTTCTTCCTTTCGCTGCCGCCGCAGCCTCCCGTCTCAGCGCCGTCGCGTCTCCACGCCACCTCGCTCCCATGGCGTTGTCAAGCTCCTGGGACGGCTCCAACGTCCTTGAAGACCACGTGGAGTTCCTTCGCCAGACCCGGCGCCTGCCCGGCGCTGACCGCGTACAGGTCCGCCTGGCGCCCGAGAGGGAGATCTCGCCGGCGTCGGAGGAGGGCGAGCGGGTCGTCTTCCGCTCGCACTGCCTGCGCGGCTTCGGCCTCCCGGCGAGTGGGTTTCTGCATTCCTTCCTCGACTTCTACAACCTCCAGCCGCATCACCTCATGCCCAATGCGGTGATGCTGCTGTCGGCCTTCGTCTCCCTCTGCGAAGGCTTCTTAGGGCTGCTCCCCACACTGGAGCTCTGGGGAGAGTTCTTCCAGAGCAAGCTCGGCACAGTCGTCGCCGGCGTGCCCATCCCCTGCGGAGCCTTCATCGCCATGAGGAGGGCGAGCGAGAACAATCCGTTCCCGCCCATCCCCTGATCCAGTCGGTAAAGGTCTGGCAGAGATCTTATTCCTATGTGAAGAACGTTGCCGAGCGAGAACACTACATCAACTTGCCGGCTTACGTAGCCGGCCCGCCGGCTGGGAGGCAGCCCTCGTGGAGCTTCCAATCCCGGTCGTTGTCTCCGGCCAGGAACGCCGCCATCTCCCGGCTTCGGGTGCTGATTCAGTCGGAAGGCTTGCGCGGGGCCGACTTGGTGGCCGCCTTCGTGGAGCACCGGATCCTTCCTCTCTAGAGCCGGCCCCATATGATGTGTCAGATGAGCGGCCGCTTCGACCCAAGCCGGCTGAGCACATGGGAGATGCCCCACGCGGAGGTGGCGCTTATGGTCAACTACATTGCCAATTGCAAGCTCAGCGGGGACTGGCAGTACGGCAAGGCGCCGTATTCTCGCGCAAATCCTCCACCCGTGGTAAGTTTCTCTCTTTATCTTCTTTTTCGTCGTCAGCCGGCTTCGTGGCGGCCGGCTTCTGACCAGCCGGTTCTCTGTGCAGAACCCTCTTCTTGCGCCGCCGGCCGGGGCGGCAGGGGTCGAACGCCAGTACGCCCCCGACCGTACGGCGGATGATGTTGACGACCCGGACTTGGGGGCGGCTGCCATGGAAGACGCCGTCGTGGGGGACAGTGCCGAGCCCGGAGGCTCAAGGTTCACCGCGAGCTTCGAGGACTGGCCGGACGACTTTGAAGCCGAAGTCGCTCCGCGTCGCCAGCCGGCAGCCGACCAACAGGGCGCGGGCTCGTCCGTCGCGCCGGCTGCCGGCGGCGCGCAGAAGCGTCGGGCCGCTCTAGGCCTCTTCGACAGTCGGCCAAAGAAGTCCAAACCTTCCGCCGTGGCAACGAAGCGAGAAGAGGCGGCCGCGAAGGCGGCCCGCTTCCGCAAGGCTGTGAAACAGCCCCAGGCAGTCTCAGCGTAAGTCTTTAACTGCTTTGCCGCAGTCTTGTCGTTGTTCTCTTTTTCTTCAAATGTCTTCTTAACTTTTCTTCGCTTGCTGGACAGGGCGCCGCTTTCTCTTGAGCGGGGCCCGGGCGGCTCCGTCGTGGGGCCGGTTGGAGGGTCTTCGAGCTCCCGCCGCGTGGACCCCCGCGCCGATCTTAGGGAGGCCACAGAGCGGAACACCCGCGAAGCGCGGGAAGAGCGCGAGGCGGCGGAGAAGGCGGCCGCCCAGGCGGCAAGGGGGCAGGCTGAAGCGGTAGCCAAGGCCCAGAGGGAGGCGGCTCCCGCATAGACGGAGGCGGAAAGCTCGCGCAGCCAGCCTCCGCTGCTCGCCGTTCCACTCCGAGCCGTGGCTCCCGACACCCCGTTGCCCTTGGTGGAGGAGATCATCCAAGACCCGCCGCTGTTGGAGAGGGAGGAGGAGCCCGTGGCCTTGGCCGGGAGAGCGCCGCCTGCGGCGCCAACCGGAGCGGGCCAAGGCGGTCAATCGTCAGCGGCGCCGGAGGCGAGCCAGAGAGCAGGGCCGGCCTCAAGGTGCAGCTGGCGACGGGCCGGCGTGCTGGAGGGGGCGCTGCTCCGCCAGAGTTGCACCGAGCCACGGGCGCAGGCCAGCCGGCTGGAGATCTGGAGGCGGCCAGCACCGCCGTGTCTGAGTGGACTCCCAGCGGGGGGACCAGCGAGCTGGATGTGGCGGCTCAAGGGGTCCGGAGCCGGCTACAAGCTCAAGCCGCCCTACTGCAAAAGCTCAACCAAGAGTTCTTGTCAACGCGAACCACTATCCGGGTGAGTCCTTCGCTCTTAGCTGCTTTGCTTTCTTGATTTCTTCCGTGGGGGCGCGTCAGCGCACCCACTGGGTGTAGTCCCCGAGATCCGGGCCGACTGCTGCGCAGTCGGGTCGGATCTTTCTCGACGGCCACCTTACTTTGCTTTCTTTCTAAACTTTCAGGAATACCACAACCTTCGTGCTGCCGCCTTCGACTCCCAGGCTCGAGAGTTGAGCCGATGGACCGACGACCTGGCCGACAGCCGAAGTAAGTACTTGGTTTTGTTTATCTCCTGTGGGGGCGCGTCAGCGCACCCACTGGGTGTAGTCCCTGAGATTCGGGCTGACTGCTGCGCAGTCGGGTCGAATCTTTCTTGACGACTCTTTTCTTATTGATCTTTCTTCTTTCTTTGTCTTCAGGGGCCAACGCCGACTTGAGGAAGGAGCTTGGCGAAGCGAAGGCCGCCCTTTACGCCAAAGAGGCCGAGTGCACTGCCTTGGCCCAGGAACGGGATCGCCTGGCCAAGAAGCTGGCCGACCAAGAGGAAAGCCACAAAGCGGCCCTGCAGGCGGCGCGGGAAAGTGAAGCCACCTTGCTGGCGGAGTATGAGATGGAGGCGGCGAGCTGGTCTGAGACCCGGCGAGCCCTGGACGAAGGCTTCGGCCGGATCGAGGACTTGATCGACGGTAAGTTGCCTTCCTCGGCCCTTCTCCTGCCCCTTGCCGCTTGGTTCTTTTGACTTATCTTGAGCTGTTGCTTGTTGTTTCTTGCAGATTACTTCCCGG
The DNA here is from genome assembly GCF_056163025.1 of Triticum urartu. Taxonomy (NCBI): domain Eukaryota; kingdom Viridiplantae; phylum Streptophyta; class Magnoliopsida; order Poales; family Poaceae; genus Triticum; species Triticum urartu. The sequence goes on along the minus strand of NC_141875.1, from coordinate 112,224,853 downwards.
GCTACTCCACCTTCGCCGCCCAAAGCATTGAGGCCCATCGCGAGGCGCGCCGGCAAGCGGGGGCCGACATCGCGCCGGATGCAAACCGGACCCTTGAGGAGCAGCTTCTGGCTGTCCAGGCACGGTTGCAGCCGGCTCATCGGATGCTTTGCCGGCTCCAACGTGCCAGGGCGCAAGTGCTGGCCGCCCTCTGGCCCGGCGAGACGATCCCCCGCACTCCGAGCCGAACTGCCGACTGGCTGGAAGTCGCAGTTGGTCGCTTCGAAGCTTGGAAAGCGTCAGCGGCCCGCCTCGGAGCCGGGCGGGCGTTGGAATTCGTCGGGGCTTGGTACTAGTGCTGAGCCTGGACCAGCTGCGCACTTGGCGGATGGAGGCCGATGCCGAGCTGGAGGCGGTGAGGCCGGCTACCGCCCAGCGGGCTTCAACGATCACCGAGTGCACCGACATCAGCGTTTTCGCACCCGAAATCGATGATGAAGGTGTCGCGCAGCCGGAGGAGTGGTTCGGGCTGAACCCGGCGGTGGGCGAGGACTCGGCGGAGGAGATCGCCTCCAGCGACGAGGGCGAAGAAGACGAAGACGACGACGGCGGAGACGTCGAGCCGGCTGGTGGAACAACCAGCCGACCTCAGGCCGACCGTGCCTCCAGCAACGAGGCGCGTGGAAGCGCGCCCTCTGCGGGAGGCGGCGACCAAGCCGAAGTTCGTCAGCCGGCCGCTCCTTCAGCCGGCGCGACCGTCTCCGCCAACCAGTCGGCCGCTCCGCCAGCTTGACCTGCCGTCTTTATCTTTCCTGCTTTGTTGTCTTTGAACAATCTTTTGTTAAGTTTCGCAGTTCCACCCACTGGGGGTGTATCCAAACTATGTTGAATGCTGGCCTCTAGGAGGTCTTTTTGTGTAAATATTATCATGTGCATGTTTGGTTTCCATTCGCGTATGCTTGTTTATCCTTAGGCTTTTTCCTTTGCCGCCTTCGCTCTTTGGGGAGGCAAGTACTTGAGCTTTCTTGGATTTAAAGTAAAGTGAATGGAAACCGGCCGGCCGGCTACTTTGGTAGCCGGTCGGCGGTATGGGAAAAAACCGGCTTTTGTTATATTAGTCCGTTAGTCCCTAGCCGTTTTTCGTGTGGGCGGTCGTTCCTACCTTTAACTCTTGCCAGCCGGACAGCCGGTTCTTCGAACTGCGACTTTTGGCAAGGGAAGGCTTGAGAGCCGACACACTACTTGTCTGACTGCGGGTAGGACTTCTAATATAACTTCAGTCGGCCAGTCCCCGAGCCGACTAGTCGAACTCGGTGCCGGACGGAATAAGTAAATGATACAACAAGGTCATAAGCATGATATTTTTCTTTCATAAATAAGGGATGGCAGTCCCCGAGCCCTCCTCGGGGAGCCTATTGTCTTGTACTTAATACAAAAGTTAGCGTGATACATACTGCCTTTCAACTGTAAAATCTTCGAAGGAGGTTGGCGTTCCATGGCCGTTCCGACTCCTTGCCGGAGTCGTCTCTCTTGTGTGCCTTCGGCTTCTGTGCGTCGATCTGGTAGTAGGAGTCGTTGCCTAGAGCTCTGCTGATGATGAAAGGGCCTTCCCAAGGGGCTAAGAGCTTGTGCTGGCCGGCTGTTCGCTGAATCAGCCGGAGCACAAGGTCGCCCTCTTGGAAGGATCTTGGCCTGACCTTCCGGCTGTGGTAGCGGCGCAAACCCTGCTGGTAAATTGCAGACCGGCTGAGAGCTAACAGCCGGCTTTCTTCCAGCAGGTCGACGCCGTCTTCTCGTGCTTCCTTGGCCTCCGCTTCCGTGTACATGGTTACTCGAGGCGAGTCGAACTCGATGTCAGTTGGGATGACCGCCTCGGCACCATACACAAGGAAGAAAGGGGTGAAGCCGGTTGACTTGTTTGGTATAGTGCGCAGACTCCAGAGGACAGCCGGCAACTCATCGAGCCAACAGCCGGCTGAACGCTCCAGAGGTACAACCAGTCGGGGCTTGATGCCGGAGAGGATGAGGCCGTTGGCTCGCTCGACCTGGCCGTTTGACTGCGGGTGGGCGACGGACGCTAAGTCCAGCCGGATACCTTGGGCTGCACAGAAACGTGCCAAGGCTCCTTTGGCGAAATTCGTGCCATTGTCGGTGATGATGCTGTGCGGCACGCCGTACCGAGTTGTTATGTCCGCGATGAACGTCACGGCAGTTGGCCCATTCAGCTTCTTGATCGGCTTCGCCTCAACCCACTTGGTGAATTTGTCCACGACGACGAGCAAATGTGTCATGCCGCCGCACGCCGTCTTGAATGGGCCCACCATGTCCAGTCCCCAAACGGCAAAGGGCCAAGTGAGGGGGATGGTCTTGAGTGCCGAGGCCGGCATGTGTTGCTTGGAGCTGAAGAGCTGGCATCCCTTGCAATGCTTGACTAATTCTTTGGCGTCGTCCAAAGCAGTCGGCCAGAAGAAACCATGGCGGAAGGCTTTGGCGACAAGTGATCTTGAGGCCGCATGGTGGCCGCATTCTCCTTGGTGAATGCCTGCGAGGATTGCAATGCCCTTCTCTTGCTCGACGCATCGCTGGAGGACTCCGGTGACGCTGCGCTTGAGTAGTTCTCTGTTGACGATTGTGTATGCTCCGGCTCGGCGCTGGACTTGTCTTGCTTCTGTTTCGTCAGCCGGCAGGTCTTGGTTTACTAGGAAGTTGAGGATGGACTGAGCCCATGACGGGGCCGCGACTTCTTCTACTGCCAAAGTGGCTACTGCCACCAGGGTGGGCGGGCTGGGCGGTGAGGTGCTGGAGTCAGCCGCCGGCTGTAGTGCTGGTGCAGTCCCCGGGCCGGCTACCGCAGTCCCCGAGCCGGCTGCCGAAGTCCCCGAGCCGGCTGCCGAAGTCCCCGGGCCGGCTACGGGGGTTTTGGGGTCGGCTACTTGATTCTTCGAGCCGGACCTGGCCGCATCGGGGTCAGGCGGCACGAAGATGGAATCGGATTCCGGAGACGGCTTGATAGACGGCTTGAGTAGGCGTTGTAGAGCGACGCCGGTTGGAATTGCTTGCCGAGTGGAGCCTATTCGAGCCAGGGCATCGGCTGAGTCATTGTCGGCTCGTGGTACGTGGAGGAACTCGCATCCTTCAAAGTATCCGCTGAGTTGTTGGACCAGGAAACGGTAGCTCGCCATATTCGCGTCCTTGGCATCCCAGTCGCCGGATGACTGCTGGACTACCAGGTCCGAGTCGCCATAACATAGGATCCGGCGAATGCCAAGCTCTTTGGCAAGCCGGAGCCCGTGTATGAGCGCCTCGTACTCGGCCACATTGTTGGAGGCGGCAAAGTGGATCTGGAGCGTGTATCTGAGCTTGTCGCCTTTGGGAGAGGTAAGGACGATGCCGGCTCCCAAGCCGGTGCGCATCTTGGACCCGTCGAAGTGCATGCGCCAATGGGTGGAGTCGGGAGCCGGCGGCAGGTACTGGGTCTCGGCCCAGTCAACGAGGAAGTCGGCCAGTGCTTGGGACTTGATGGCGGTGCGGGGCTGGTAGAAGATCGTGTAGGGGGCCAGCTTGATTGCCCATTTTGCGACCCGGTCGGATGCATCCCGGCTGCCTATGATCTCGGCTAGCGGGGCAGTGCATACGACCGTGACGGGATGCTCTTAAAAGTAGGGCTTCAGCTTCTTGGCGGTGAAGTACACACCATAACACATATTTTGGTAGTGCGGGTAGTTCTGCTTTGAGGCGGACAGCACCTCGCTCAAATAATACACCGGCCTCTGGACCGGCTGGGCTCGGCCTTCTTCCGGGCGCTGGACTACGATGACGGTGCTGACCACCCGGCTGGTTCCAGCGATGTAAAGGAGCATGGGCTCTTTCTCGGTCGGCGCCGCGAGGACAGGCGGCGTGGCCAGCATCTTCTTTAACTCGTGGAAAGCTTGGTCGGCCTGGTCGTTCCACTCGAAGTGAGTGCTCTTCTTCATGAGGCGGTAGAGGGGGAGAGCTTTCTCTCCGAGCCGGCTCATGAAGCGGTTCAAGGAGGCCAAGCACCCGGTGAATTTCTGAATGTCTCGAAGCTTGGTAGGGATCGCCATTCTCTCGATGGCCTTGATCTTCGCCGGGTTGCATTCGATGCCGCGTTCGGAGACCAGGAAGCCTAGGAGCTGGCCGGCCGGCACCCCGAACACGCATTTCTCAGGGTTGAGCTTGATTTGGAACCGGCGCAGGTTCTCAAATGTTTCCTTGAGGTCTTCCAGCAAGGTGACACGCTTCTCCGTCTTCACCATGATGTCGTCCACGTATACGTGAGCGTTTCTGCCGAGTTGCTTGAGGAGGCACTTCTGCATGCAACGCTGAAAGGTAGCACCGGCATTTCTCAAGCCGAATGTCATAGTCAGGTAGCAGAAGGCTCCGAACGGCGTGATGAAGGCGGTCTTCAGGCGGTCATCCGGGTCTAGCTTTATCTGGTGATATCCGGAGTAAGCATCCAAAAAACTCAACAGCTTGCATCCGGCTGTGGAGTCTATCACTTGGTCTATCCTTGGCAGGGCAAAAGGATCTTTGGGGCAAGCCTTGTTGAGACTTGTGTAGTCTATACACATGCGCCACTTGTTATTCTTCTTTAGCACAAGGACCGGGTTGGCGAGCCACTCAGGAAAGAAAACTTCCATGATAAAGCCGGCCGCCAAGAGCCGGGCTATCTCCTCCCCTACAATCCTGCGTTTCTCCTCCGACAGTCGGCGGAGGGGCTGTCTGACTGGCCTTGCGTCTTCTCGAACATGTAGTTTATGCTCGGCGAATTTCCTCGGAACACCTGGCATGTCCTTGGGGGACCACGCAAAGATGTCCCGATTCTCACGAAGGAAATCGGCGAGCTCGCCTTCCTATTTGCTGTTCAGGTTTGCCCCATGACGGCAAACCTCTCTGGATGCTCGGGGTCAAGGGGTATTTTCTTCGTCTCCTTGGCCGGCTGGAAAGTCCTTGAGCATCATGCTCCTTGGGGTCGGGGGACACGGCCGACTGCTTGCCGGCTATGGCCACGACTCGGTCCAGCATCTTCTTCTCTTCGGCGATCACAAGGGACTCGGCTAGCCGGCTGCTGGCCGCTGCGCACTCGGAGGACTTCTTGTAGTCACCGGCTACAGTGATGACGCCTTTGGTGCTTGGTATCTTCATCTTGAGGTATGCATAGTGGGGAACCGCCATGAATTTGGCCAAGGAAGGTCGGCCCAGCAATGCATGGTAAGGGCTCTCCAGGTCCACCACTTCAAACCAGATTGCTTCCCGGCGGAAATGCTCCTTGTCCCCAAAAAGTACATCAATCTTGATTTTGCCAATGGGGGCGTAGGACAGGCCGGGTACGATGCCGTGGAACACTGTCTGAGTGGGCGTGAGCTGTTTTGTCTTGACGTTCAGCTTCTCCAGGGTGTCACGATACAGGATGTTGATGCTGCTCCCGCCGTCTATCAACACACGGGAGAAGCGGGCAGCGCGTCTGTCCGTCGCAAGGGTGGCTTCCAGGACCAGAGCGTAAGAGCCGGGAGACGGCATCACCTCCGGATGGTCGGCCCGGCTCCAGCTGATGGGCTTTTCTAACCAATGCATGTGTCCAGCGGGGTTGGCAGCGACCACGCTGACTTCCTAGTGCTCTCGACGTCTGTTGCGCCGGTCTTCGGGCTGGCTGGTGAAGACGATGTAGGTTGCTTGCTCATCAGGGAACTCGTCATGCACGGCCCCGACCGCGGGCCGAGCGGCCGGAGGCGGCGGAGGCGGAGGCGGCGGGCCGGCAGGCGGAGGTGGCAAGAGCCCCTCGCCCTTAGAGATTCGGGTGAGCCAGTTGCACTTCCGGGTCGTGTGGTTGGACGGCTTTGCGCCGCTGTGGAACCTGCAAGGGGCGTCGAGGGTTTGCTCGTAGGAGAAGGCGGGCTGCCAAGCCGGCCTGCCGCCCTTGAGCTTCTTGGGCGCCGGTCGTTCTTCAGGCGGCGCATCTTCGACAGTGGCCACCTGCCGGCTAGCGGGAGGCGGCGCAGGGCCCTTGCGCTTGTTGTCGTTCGAGTTGGGGTGTCGGCCGGGTTCTCCAGCCGGCGTCTTGGGCGCCGGGTTGAGCACCTTTCCGGACGTGTCTACCCGAAGCTCGGTCTTCATCGAGGAGTCAGCGGTGGCGTACTTGTTCGCTATGTCCAGAAGCTCGTCGAGGGTAGCCGGCTCGTCGCAGAGGAGTTTGTGCTTGAGGAGGGTGCCTTCTCGGCATCCGGCTGTGAAGTATTCTATGGCTTGCACCTCGTGCACCCCTTCACAGGAGTTGCGGAGCTCGGCCCAACGCGTGAGGTAATCGCGAGTGGACTCGGCGGGGCCTTGCACGCACAAGGAGAGCTGTCTGGGCTTGGGAGCCCGCTTGTAGGTGCTGGTGAAGTTGCGGATGAAGGCTTCTGTGAAGTCTAGCCAGCTGTTGATGCTACGCGGCTTGAGGCTATTGAGCCAAGTCCGCGCCGTGCCCTGCAGCATGAGGGGCACGTACTTCACGGTGACGCGCCGATTGCCGTTGGCTATGCTAACTGCGGTGGAGTAGTCGATCAACCAGTCTTCCGGCTTCACGGAGCCGTTGTACTTGGGCGTGTCTCTTGGGAGCGAGAACCCTTTGGGAAAGGGCTCGTCGCGGATGCGGGGGCCAAAGCAAGGCGGGCCGACATCGTCTTCTTCTTCCAATGCCAGGGATCGCGCCAGGCGGTCGATCCGATGACGGGCGTCGTTCTCGCCGATTCCTTCGCGGCGGCCCAGCCGGCCGCTGAGAGTCGGGTGCGCCACTGGCGGTGAGGCGGGATATCTCTCTCCACGGGGCGGAGGCGGAGGCGGGTCGCCCCGCCACTCCATGGCTTGGGGATGACCGTCCGCGTCCCGCTCGATGGAGATCCGGGTCCGGCTGCGGCTGGTAGCCGGCTCCTTCTCGCGTCGCACGCGGGTATTGCTCGTAGCCGGCGTCCGGGACGTCGCGCCATGCTCTCGGCGCGGGGGAAGGCTTTCCGCGCGAGCGTCGGCTTCGTGCCGCTGCGCGGCGGCGTCAATCAATTGCTGGATGCGCCGGGTCATGTGGGGAAGGTCTTCGGCCTCCAGGTCGTCCAGCTCGTCTACGGCCGCCTGGGCGGCACGCAAGTTCTCGAGCGGAGTGGCATAGACCGGGCGGTCGACTCCCAGCGTGTCGGCGATGACGGCGCCGCGTTGCTTGACAAGGCCGGCCCGGCTTGGCCCGCCCGGGGCCGGCGTGCCGAAGGCGGCACGGTCAGCCTCGTGCCTGTAGGCCTCAGTGAGGCGTCTTACGGAGGCCAGCCTCCGGCCCTCTGCGAGGAGAGCGAGACAGCGTGTAGGAAGTACTTCGCCACTGATGAGTAAGCCTTCTCCTTTCCTGGCTCCCGATCCTTCTGTTGCTTTTACTGATCCTTACTCCGCAGGCCCTTTCCAGCCGAGCTCGCGGAGACGGCTGAGGTGCCGTCCCCCTTGGCTTCGCCCCCTCCACCGTCCTCAAGCGCTCCGAGCAGTAGAGCCCTTGTGGTGAGGGCGATCGGAGAGGCGAACCGTCCCGAGGCGCATCGTGGCCCTGCGCACCTCGCAATCCTCCTTCGCGGGCCTTCTCATGGCATAGCCAGCCTGTCGTGGGCTTCTCGCCTGGTCGTGGACTGCGATTGGCTGAGGCGCTCCCTACGCTCTTCATCTGGGGATGGGCTGGCTCCAGGCCGGGCTTCTGGCGTGACGCGCCCGGCCGTCGCGAGGGTGCCAACCCCCAGCCCCCTGCCCGGAGGGGGAGTGCTGATTCTTGGCCCTCGGCGCTTGCTCGGGGCAGATGATGGTGTGGAAGACATGCTCGAGTGCGCCCGGGAGCATCGCGCTCTTCGCCAAGGATTCCTTCAAAGGGCGGCTGGCGTGGTGAGCCTGCTTGGTGAGGAGCTTGCTGATGAAGACGCGCGCCTTGAGGCCGAGGGCTTGCGCCTGGCTGCAGAGAGGCGCGAGCTGGAGGGCGCCGTCGCCCTTGCGCGTCGTCAGCGCGATCTTGACAACGCAGAGGCCAAGGCGTCGCTGGTGGCCTCTCGGGAGGCCCGATCTCGGGCCGCTGAGGAGGCCCGGGAAGCCGACCGGTGGCGAGAGGCGGCAGAGGAGCAGGCTCGGGAGCTCCTGGCCTGGTGCCACTCACTGGTGGAGCAAGTGGAGCTGCGCGAGGCAGCCCTCGCGTTGATGAAGGTGGCCTCTGACGACCCGGCAGAGCTCCAGAAGCGCGAGGAGGCGCTAACGCTGGAAGCCGCCGAATGTACCCGCGAGTACGAGCGTCTGGAGACGAGGGAGCGCTTGGTGATGCAGGCGGAGGATGATGTCGCTGCACAAGAAGCCCGTGTCCTGGAGGAGGTCGGACGTCAGGTGGCGATGGCGCGTTTAAACCTCGAGCACGAGTTCGAGGAGAAGCTGGGGTTGATCCAGGCCGAGGCTGAAGGTAGGACTGCCGCCTTGAGGGCCAAGCTGGAGGAGGCGACGCGGCAGGCCGATGCTTTCCGGGCCGCCCTCGAGGTGGCGCAAGGTGAGCTAACCACCTCCCAGGCCGAGGTGCTCCTTCTTCGCCAGCGGGTGGAGGAGGTTGAGGTCATCGCGCGCCAGAATGCGGACAAGATATGTCAGCGGCGGATCCTGGAGCATGAGCATGGCCCCATGCTCACCACGCTCCGGGAGAGAGCCAACACAGCCTTAGGCAACATCTGCGAGGCGGCTGTTGGCGAGCCGCACGCAGTCAACTACGCCGGCAATCTTCAGTTCTTCACCGACGTGGTGACGCAGCTGGAGGCGCGGTTGGTCAGGGCTGACAGGTTGGTGTAGGAGAGGAGCCGCACCCTGCTCGGGCGTGCCTTTTCTCGCGTCTTCAGCCATCTCCGGAACATGGATCCCCACTTCGATTTCGACGCCGCCATCGCCCCAGTCCCCCAGGCCGTCCGAGACGACCTGGCGCACTGGGTGGAAGACAATGTGGATGCTCTTATCAGGGCCTTCGCTTCAGACAACGACGGTGTGATCGTGGCTGCCGACGAGGGCGGCGTGGTGAACGGCCCTGACGCCGCTGGCGGCGACGCGGACAGCGATGGCGAGTTCAGCGACGCCAGCAACGGCTTGGGTGGTGCTCCTGAGGACGCATTGGGGGATTTATCCGACTGATCGTGCATCGTTCCTGCTTCCTTACCCTGCATGAATAGAACTCAGGTTTTGGCCTGATGGCTGTGAGGGCATTTTGGAGGGGGAGCCCCTTATGTAAAACTTGTGTTCATCGTATTAGTAGACGCTACATTGCCCATGCGCCCGCGCCAAGTGGTTGGCTTAAGCGACGCGCTGGTCGGCTAGTTTACCTTTGTCCCGTGCTGGCCCTGAGGTAGCCTGTGGGAGGCTGTGGTGTCCCGAGTGTTCCCTGATTGAATCTGTAGGACCTGCAGCAAAACACCCTCCTGAGAGGACGCGGCGGCGGCAGTCTGGGCTGCGCGCAAGCTAGGCCTGACCCGGCTCGCGAGGGGCTCACGAGGGGAGGCAGCTGAGGCGAAGTGGCAACCAAAACGCGAGGAATTGCTCGAACGAGACTAAGCACCCCTTCCCCGAACACACGCAAATCTCAAATTCGAATCCACTTGAATCCAGCGGGGGAAAGCGACAACCAAAGGGAAAAGCAACGAAAGCAGACAAAAGGCCGCGTCTGGCACCTAATCTAGTCTTGGACGTCTTCTCACCAGCGCGGAGCTAAGTGCTGCCACTAGGCGTGGGAGGGAGCCCCAGGGCCTGAGGCCAACACCCCTGAGACTCCGAGGCATGTACAGCCGCACTCATTATTACGTGAGAGTGTCACGGGGCGGCAAGCTTCACAGGCACTGGGCCTTCTTCACAGGAACCGGCCTTGCTTCATATCGCCAGACGAGGGCCCCGCCTTGCGCCACACTCTAGTGCCATCAATGACGACCAGAAACCAGGACGCCGCCGATGGGGTAGAGCGGTCGCCAGCGGTTCCCCCGACGACCACGGGTCCTCCGCCAGGGGCAGGCCCTGAGGCACCTCCCCAGCAGAGGGCCTACCTCCTGAGAACACCTTGCTCCGAACACCGCGGTGGTGATGTCGGATCTCGGCCCCTCTCCTACAGCCCCCTGCACCCTCCTCCCGAGGGGTAGGAGACTGTGGGAGCGGGGCTGCTGCTCGCTATGGCGACCTGCACCTCCTGCAATCCATGATTAGCGTATGCTTGCTCTTGAGGAATTAGCGGTACCCAATAATCGTTGCCTCCAGCGTGGCCAGTGGGACCGTCCCGGGGCTCCTGGAAGGGCTCAGCTTCTGGCGCCTCGTCCCCCCAGCTCAGGCTGAGGAGCGAGCCTTGTTCGCCTTGGTAAGGGTGTCCTTGGTCCATCATGAGGGGCACATATTCTTCCGGCGCCGTCATCCCGAAGGCCATGCCGTAGTGCTCCGCGTGCCACGCAGCTCTGCTTGACGCGCCCACCGTGGGGTGGTAGCGCGGCTGTCCACTGGGGCCGCGGGTCGCGTCGAGTCCTTCTTCTTCACGGACCGGGAGCAGGGGTAGCGCCGCCGCCGGTCCAGTGCCGACAGCTTCGCTGGCGTTGGAGTAGCCTTGGAGCCCGCGGGCGCGCGTGGAGCCCCCGCGCGGGCCGTCCTGGGCTTGAGATGGGAGCTGGGTGCAGAAGGGGTGAGCCCCCGAGGTGGCGAAGCCCAGGAGCTCTGCCACCCGCTCCAGCAGCACGTCGCGGCCGCCCTCCAGCAGCCTGCACTGCAGCAGCTCTCGGGCCACCGTGAGTGTCGGGTGGTGGGTGCGACATATGCCAACGGGTGGCTTATCTTTGTGGGAACCAGTAAAACATCGCCGGTGCCTGGAAGCGGGATGAGGCGAAGACATGCACGCCGGCGGATCTTACCCAGCTTCGGGGCTCTCCGAGGAGATAACACCCCTACTGCTGCTCTGCGGGGTCTCCGCATGCTCACTAGATGAATCGAGTAGCTACACGATGCTCCTTGAGCTGTTTTCGGGGGGAGGAGGAAGAAAGGGCACGGCTAGCCTGCTTCTTCTCCTTGTATGATGTCTAGAACTAGCAGGGGGTCGAACCCTTTGCATGGGTGCTCCGGGGGGTTCATATAGGCCTACCCCCCGGGGGTACAATGGTAATCCGGCTGGGCGCGGGGCCCAGCCGTCTGTGACTGCGCCCGCCGGCTTCTGCGCCGGTTGCTGGGGCCCGCCGACTGGTGGGTCCCGCCGGCTGTTAACTCCTTGGTCGACTGGCAGGCCCCACTGGCCAGGGCCAGGTCAACGGCTGGTCACTGTGGCTTCATCTTGGTGACGTGAGCTTCGTCGTGGTAAGCGCGGCTACAGTACCGCCGCCTGTCGGACGACCGCTGTAGCCTTACCGCGTCTTGTCTCCTTAATGGGGCGTCTTCTTCGAGGGAGGCGGCAAACCGGCTGCGGGGAGCCGGCTCCGTCTTGGGCCGGCTGGTTGGAAGCATGGCCGCCTTTAGCCGTCTCTCTGCTCTAAGGGGCCCACCGCCTGTGGGCCGCGCTGGCGGCCCGTCGTGGGTGAGGCCAGGGTCAACATGGCAACAGTGCTGCGCCGGACGGGTCATGCCTACCCCGTACGGCGCACTGTGCCAGGCGTGCCCCGGGATTCGAGGGTGGCAGGCTCTTCTGTAGCCACGCCCCGTCGCACCGCCGTTAGGTGGGTGCAAACTTTGTGGGTACGGTCTTGACTGCTTTACGGGGAGCCGGCTCGAAGGAGTCGGCCTTCTCACAGCCGGCTTCTTGGAGTCGGCCCTCTCATGAGGGCTAAAGTCGGACCGCCTTCCGAAAGCCGGCCTAGATCGCAGCCGGCTAGGGGAAGGCGGCCCCATGTCTTGGGTTCTTGAGAGCTGGGCTGGCTCGTAATTTTCTCAGAAGTGCCAGAGGAGGCCGGCTAGGCTACCCATGGCTATTTACTCCGACAGTGAGCGCGGCCCTCGAGTTCGCCTGTTCCCGGCGGGTGTACGGTGTCATGGTCGCGGCATGATTGGAGGCCCTTACTGCTGACCGCGCATGCCGTGGTGTGAGAGCTGTCGAAGCCTGTCCGCATCGCCCGCGGCCCGCAGCGCCCTGCGGACCGCGAGCTGCCTGGGGCACGGGGTCGCCCGAGGCGAGCGGCTCTGCACGGGTAGGCCATGCCGCCCATGGATCTGGGTTGCCCACCTGGTCGCCGGACATGGTGACGACGACGCGACGGGGCACGAAGCGGTAGAAGGCGGATTCCGGCGCACCCCTACCTGGCGCGCCAAATGTCGGATTTCGGATTCCAGCAGACCCTTGAGGTTCGAACACTGGGGTGCGCGCGGAGATTTCGCCTCCTACCTACCTGCACCCCTCTGCCTCGCTAAGATCTAAGCTATGGAAAGAACGACACAAGAGACGCAGGGTTTATACTGGTTCGGGCCACCGTTGTGGTGTAATACCCTACTCCAGTGTGTGGTGTGGTGGATTGCCTCTTGGGCTGATGATGATGAACAATACAAGGAAGAACAGCCTCGCGAGGGTCAGTTCTTTGCTGGGGGGGACGAACTGCTAGGAGGAGTTCAGTCACCCTTCTCTCTCTCTGATTTCGATCCGATCCTTGATCCTTGATCTCTGTCTCTAACCTTCCTTTTACCTCGAACCCGAACCCTCATCCTTGTGGGTGGCTGGTCCTATTTATAGGCAATGGCCTTGGGCCTCTTCCCAAATATTGAGCGGGAAGGGCGCCAACAATTGGCCATTTCGAAGGGGAACATCTAGTACACTTATCCTGACTAAAGTTGGTCCTCGCCTGCACAAAGCTCTGGTGGTGACGTCGTCTTGGGCTCCACGATGACCTCCGTCTTGCGGTCCTCCTGGTCTTGGTCTTGTTGCACCGAAACGGCAACCTTTGCCTGAGGCCTCGGTACTCCGCGGCTGCGCTTGCCCCCTTTGCACCAAAGGGGAAAGGAGGACACTACGTGGGCTGGCGCCCGCCTGGCGCCCTTGGTCGTCATGGCTTGCGTCACGGGCACCTCGTGAGGTACCCCGCCTTGATCTCTCCGCCTCCTCGCGAGCTATCCTGGTGAGGCCGTGCCTGAGGGAGCTCCGTGTCATTCGCCCCGCGAGGCTTGGACCCTCGCGAGGGTCTTGGGTCCGTGTTGATGAAGATGGGCCGTGCTGGGCCCCCCTTTGAGCCACGCTGCAGGCCGCAGGCAGGCAAGTCTGGGGACCCCCATTCCCAGAACGCCGACAACGGCCTTTTCAAATAGGGTTAACATCATGTTGGAAGTTTTATTCATGGTCGAAAATGGAACTACCAGCCAGTTAACATCATGCTGATCAACATTCATGCATAGCACATGTTCATATGATGCACAGTCAAAATGCCCACACAATGTCAAGTGTGCGAAACATAGAGAAAACGAGGGACGAAGTTTTGGCAAGTGTTGGATGTGATTTTGGGCTGCCCCGTCTAGGCTTTCATTTTTAACATGCGCATCCCACGACCTCGGATGGGAGGTCCATAGGCATGTTTGTATTTTCTTAGGGCCATCATGTATCGACCGGCCTATGGACCTCCCATCCGAGGTTTTATTTTTGGCAGCCCAATTTATGTATTTTTTTGAAGAAAATGCAGAGGTCTGTTCTATTTTTCTATATAAGAATAGGAACGCCAGGTCCAACTTATGTTTCCCTTCTAACTATATTATATATATTTAAATTATTTTATATGTTGACTGTGTAGTTCACATAATTTGCAAAGAGATGACCGCTCTCGTGATCCCCTTCACCCCCGCCACCACCTCCACCCTCACCGCCACCCTCGCCACTACCTCCACCCTCGCCGCCGCCATAGATCTCACCGCCACCCCCCGCCTCCTGACTTCGGGCATGCCTGCCCCCCTCAGCAAGTCCGCTCGCGTGCCCCATGGAGTCGCCGGCCATATCCATGGGGGAATGGCTGGAAGACAGGCAGATGTACAAGATGCATCTCCCACATGTCTACAAAGCCTTCCCGCTGATGCTCCAGCCGCTCAACTCTGTCGTGCTGGTGGTGCTGCAGGAGACTCGAGGGAGGAGATGGAGGGAGCGGGAGACGCGGATCCGCAATGATGCTCTCTCCTGGACCCAGTGCACGCGCGAATGGAGGAAAGCAGACGAGGAAGCTGCGAGGGAGGAAGCCGAGGAGGGACCGAATCTGTTCTCTCACTCGCGCAGGTATGCTCGGATGTGCAAGGATCATGTGGATTGGGAGCTGCTGAATCTAGCCCTACGGATCTACTTCGAAGGAGATTTCTCGGAGAAGCACAGGATGCCCCACCCCAGGGAGCCGCCGATTGCGTTCATTCGATGGGCGAAAGGATAAGTGAATTCAGGAGATCCACACCATGCTGCGAGATGGGAATGCTTAACTGGACTCACGCCCACCAGCACGCCACCGGAGCCGGAGCAGGTGGATCCCCTACCTTACCTCTCCCCTAAACCTGGAGAAGATTGAAATTAGGCTTGCAATCTGCTTCAATTGAGCTGTCTGGTGGTTATTTCTGCTTCTTGAGAGACAACATCTGGCTGGAGGATGAGAAGGAACCAGGAACTCCGATGAATTTCTCCTATCACAATGGGGGGGAGCGCCGGTTGGGCAGTGGTACAGCCCACCTCCACCCCAAATGGGGGCACAATCTGGGCAGGCTCCTGTAATTGCCCAAGATCAATCTGCTGGTGGTTCTGACTCTCAGATCAGTGGGAAATCTCAAGGCAAGAATCAGCAAAAGAAGAGACAGGACATCCAGAAAACTGCTCCTACCCCTGCTTCGGGCCTTATGGCATACTCTGAGGTGATCTTCTACAACTGTGGGGAACCGGGGCATCATTTGGGTAAACGAGTCAAGCCCAAGAGTTGTTTTATCTACAAAATGGTTACCCATAAAGTTGAGAATTGCCCTGTCAGAAGGAAAACCCACAATTCTGCTAGATATGTTGGAAGTGCTGCTCTAGGATTAGGGTTATACCACATAGACCCACCTGATGAAAATGCTCAGTATCATGGCTCCCTGAAGAATGTGGGGATTGTTCTAGTAGAAGATGGTGAAGTGACCAAGCAGGAACTTGCCACTGAGTTTGCAGACATTTACAAACTAACTAGCCCTGGCCAATCAATGCCCTAGATGAGTGGACATTCTTGGTCAAATTCCCTCCTGAAATAGATGTAGTTCAAGTTGCTGGATACCCCTGTTTTGGTCTCAAAAAAGATAATGTTGTAGTCAATGTTGAAGTCTGGAAAGGCAGGATTGAGGCTAAAGAGGACCTCCGGGAAACTTGGATCAAGATCAGGAAATTGAACCCCCAAGTGGTGTGACTGGACTATGCTGGATCAAATCACTTCCACTCTGGGGGGTCTTACTGGATGTGGATTGGTAGCATAATTTCAAGTCATTCTATGAAACTGTTAGGGTCAAAATCTTATGTAAAGATCCCTCCAAAATCCCTACTGAAAGGCTTTTTGGAGTTGGGAACAAAATCTATAGGCTACTCATTGAGGTGGAGTCCTTAACCCCCACTAAAACTGGCACCTCCACCAACCTCTCTGCTGGCACATATGTCTCTGCAGCTGAAACTGGTACCAATCTTACTGAAGATGCTGAATCCAACAGGAGCTCTAGATCTGAATTAGATAAAGGGCCTGCTGCCAATTCTGGGGGCCCTAACATCAGAGGACAGTCTTTTGGCCACAATTAGATGCTTGGAGAAACTACACCCACTTCAGTCCTCAAGATACACCTCCTTGATTCTCCATACACTCCTCAACTCAGCATCCAGGAAAATATCTTGAATTATGTGCTTGATGAAACTGATGGATTCAACCTCCTCAGGGAAATGGAGCTCCTGGAAGATGATGATCTGATGGAATTAGAAGGTTCTGTAGATCTACAAGAGGATCAAGAGGCACTTGTTGAAACAACTGAACTCCCAGACAATTTGGACTCAAAATACAACTCTAACTTCCCTGCCCTTCCTAAGGAGAAGCACCTTCCCAAATGGGGTCCTGTTCAAGCCACCGGAACCAGTGCCGGGGTAGCTGGTGACAAGAGAACCATTATTGAAAATGCTCAACAGCTCAAAGAGGTTCAGAACCTGGAAGTGCAAAAACCCCAGGGTATGAAACACACTTCCTTCTCCAACTTTAATGATCCTTTCTTCAATGCCATTGCTGCTAAGATTGGTGTAGATGTTACTTCTCTTAATGATGGCATTGAATGCTCTTCCTTTATTTACCCTCACCAAAACAGATCTGAAGGCTCTGTTTGTGAGAATTTTTCTATAGATGGTAGTTCTAGTTTAGACTGCGTTGACCCCCCCTACTGAGCCAAGTGAGGGTCTCTGGTCTCTTATTTGTAGACATAAACGGGGCAAGCACCCTAGGAAAAACATTTCTCCATGAATGCTCTGTTCTGGAATATTAGAGGTATTGCTGCTCCTGGTAGGAAATCCCTTATTATTGACACCATTAACAAAACCCATGCTACCATCCTTGGGTTCCAGGAAACTAAGAAAGAGGATTTTTCCTCTTCTTTTCTTAAATCTCTCATTAGCAACAGAGATTTTGACTGGCATGTTCTTCCATCCAAAGGATCTACTGGAGGCATCCTGATGGGAATAGATTTAAGCATTTTTTTAGGCTGTTGCTTGGTCACACCTAGACTTTTCTGTTAGTTGTTTAGTTAATTTGAAAACTACTGGTCAAACCTTTAGGATTATCACTGTTTATGGCTCTCCTTATGAGGAAGGCAAAGAAGCTTTTATTTCTGAACTTCATACCTTCTATACCTATACTAATTCTTGACTCCCTAGAAATTACCACGTTAATCAGATTTTACAAGCCGTTAATCACGTGGGACCGAATTATAACGGTGTAGATTAATACAGGTAATCCACGGCCATCTAACCATCAATCAGCCGATGCAAAAAAAACACCTATACTAATTCTTGACTCCCTAGAAATTACCACGTTAATCAGATTTTATAAGCCGTTAATCACGTGGGACCGAATTATAACGGTGTAGATTAATACAGGTAATCCACGGCCATCTAACCATCAATCAGCCAATGCAAAAAAAACATCAAAAAAGAGACTCCTCCATGGCTCCACGTCTCTCCACCAATGTTTGTTGTGGACCGATCTCTCCTCTTCCCCTCAAGTGTCCAACGATTTAAGATAAACGTCTCTCCACCAATGTTTGTTGTGGACCGATCTCTCCTCTTCCCCTGAAGTGTCCAGCGATTTAAGATAAAAGGTCCCCAGCGATCCCAAAACAGAAAACCCAATATATCACACTCCTATATAAAAAACCTAAAGATCCTGTAAATAAAAATCCCCTCAAGATCGTCCTTCCTCAAAGGAGTGTCCATCCGCACGTTTCCAGTACCTATCTTCCTCATCCTCCATCTTGCCGCATCTTTTCTTCGGGACGTCAGTGACTTTGGTGATCCATCCAAGTTTGAATCAGTGTAAAAGTATTGGGTACGATCAGATCCAATCTGATCCTCTCCTGTAGCCTGTGATTCTGTTCCTCTCCAGTATAAAAATCTCGATTCTAATCTGTTTTCAAGCTCTTGCTACAGAGTAATCTAACGTCTATTTTCAATCCAGCAGATGAATTTGTCCCAACATAGTTGATGCAGGGGAGGAGTTGTACCAACGACTATTTGAGGCATGCGCATGTTTCCTGCAGGACTCTCCGCCTTAATTTCATAGAAGAAAAACTTATCCCTAAAAGGCCCATCGTCATGCCTGCAGGCTACGGTTTCCTTCTGTTCCCCGCCTCTCCCGACCAGATCGTCATCGCGCGTCCCCTACAGTCGCTCTGGATTCCATCCATGCTGAAATTGATTTAAAAGGCAGGGGTATGATCCAATTCATCCTCTCCTGTGGCCTAGATCTAACTTCTATACATCTAATCACCTACCATGAATTTGTACCACCATGATTTGAAGCAATCAACCCATCGTTTTTGTGTGCATGCCAGTTCTGTTCTCGGTGGAATTGATCAAGAAAGGTATCGATTGGCTGATGTGTACATGTGTGTACTAGCTTCTGGATGTCAACTTGCTTCGTCGTCGCCGCTGTAAGCACTCGAGCTGGCATTAACTTGCACTTGCACCAACACTGCACGTGATTCTGTTCCTCTTTAATCATTGAAATCTGGAATCTCATTAGCTTTTAAATTCTTGACGTGCAGAAATTAATCAGACACCTACTTTTAGGCTGCTAATGATTTTATCCAATGAAGGCTGATATAGAGAAGTAACTATACCATCCAATCTTTGAAACAGATTGGACGTCCATCACAGTCGACAAGGCTGCCGAGCTAAGAACTATGGCAGACTGGTGGTGGAGCCGTTTACTTGCTCGACACTGTTCGATTTTGTTGTTGCATCCACTTGGCAAGTAACTCAGAACCCTTGAATCTCCTGCTAATAATTTTACTCATATAGTTTATCCTTAATACCCTGTCCATAGGGTTGACGCTATTAGTGGCAAGTGCAATGCATATGTAGGTAAGTTGGCTAGACTAATATTCATTTCTTCCATCTATTTTGTTTTGAAAACAGAAAAATGGTGCCGGTGCACATTATGGGCAAGCATTGATAGCACATATAGTTGGTGTGTGATAACAGTTACTTCAGGCTATTTAAGTTAACATTTTGCCACATTTTACATACATCTAATATTATGAGTTCTCGGCTGGTAGAGAAAGTGGACTGAGATACATCATGGTATTGCGTACAGAAACTTCGACTTGATTCAAGGACTAAGTATTTAACGTGATTCAGTTTTTATTCCATGCATATTGTTCACTTGAGAAGTTACTAGATGAAATCAAAGAACATTCTATAGTAAGCGAGCAAGCACGCTGAAGCACACAAATCATGGAATTATTAAGCTACTTTACAACTGCATTTCAGTGGACTATATCGTGCATTAGTTTTTCCTTACCTTGAGAATATTATCTTGGATTTTAATTAAATGGCAGTCTAGAATTTTTATCTCATTCATGTGTTTACCTTTTCTTATAGTTGTGACGAGCAAATTCAGCAAATTTAACTGGTGATGAATTCAATCAAGTGTGAGACCGCTATCTAATATCTTCTTTGCAGGTGTGATATGAAAGGAGGCGTCTTGGTTTTCCAAGATCGAGAATGGAGTTCCATGAAGCAACAGTAATGATATCAATCAAGTCTCACTTTTTTATTTTTACGTTTACTATTTTCATCACACCATTTATACATAATTTATATTGGTGTTGAAGGCAAACTGTCTAAAGTGTTCCCTTTACATTGTTGATATATGAAGTTTCTGATTTGATTTCTTAAATCATCTGCCATTGGTTTATGAATATTATATGAAAATCTTTTATAGGCTACACGTGAACATACCTGGATTCTATGGAATTGATTGCTAAAAACAGATTTAGCGTTTAACTTCATATGATACATTGATCCTTCTGTACTAGATTCTAACTACTGTAAAATGGATTCCTTAGCGTACCTATTACAAACATATTAATTCAGCCAACATTCTGAACAATTTCTAGATATTGTGCTGCTTCATGCAGTTGTTTGCCCACAACAAACATCCTCTGACCAAGGCAGTATATTCTACCATGTCTAACCGACCTGATTGTTTCCAAAAATAGACAATCGAGTTTCAGTTTTACACATGTTTGTTTCTGCACCTACCTGACTGCCTAACATCTTTCTGATATAGGAACAAACTGCAACTGATAAAAAACACTTTCCTTAATCTATGAAAGACATTTTTTCTTCCTAATTCACATCACGTGACTACCTTCTATAAGCAGAGAAATCTATGTGTTCTTGGAACTTCAGTTATCTTGAGGATTTTGATTATTTGTACAGAACAATTACATTTAAGTTGATTGTGCCCTCTGTTGCCAGGAAGAATGAAATCCATCATGGAACGGATTATAGAGGAATACATTGATTATATACATTCTCAAACTACTTTGTTGTTCAGAATCAAGGTTATGAAAAAAAATATGATACATACTTTTGTACCACCTTAGTCGATCGATATGAACCCTCAAATTCTATAGTATAAACTTATAAGATCAGATGGGTACATACCATATTTCTTTAGAGCAAACTATTAAAGCTATAATGTTAATTGTACGTACATCCATATTTCCATGCTCTAAATTTAAAAATCAGAATGCTTACCTTTACCTATACCATATGATCTTATTAGGCTTTTTACATATAAACCAAACTTGGTCTCATTATTTTGATCATTTATATCTATACCTTTCTTGGGAACTATAGTAAGCTCCCATCGCAAGTCCAGAATTGCGATCTAAATATCGTTGGTCAATACAGATTTTAATATATGTTCTATCTCAATATAGAATTTTGTCTTGGTAGACAGAATGACTACAATTATCTTGACAATGTGCTTTCTTGCATACTATTCTGTAGTTTTCCCACGGAGAAGAACAAGGCAGAAGTTATGTTCTACAGATTTTATATTGTAGATAGGATACTATGATGGACTACTCAGTTTTCATGTCTTTAGGGCATCAACATCTCCAATATTAGAAATGAAATATGCAGCTACTACAAGTTTGATATTACACAGTTATGACGGTTTTATAACAGTGTGCCTATGTTTAGTTGCAGCTATGCTTTTCTGAGACCAAGCTTCATATCCTCCACTCTTCTCGCACGATAGAATATGCTTATTTTGTTTAGACAAACAAATGAATATGTCTCTTTATGTCTATTCCTCTGATAGGACAGCATATAAGCAACACATACGTATCAGCTAGAGGCACTTCTCTTTCTCTGCCAAAGAGATAACCTACTTCTCTTTCCGTCAAAGATTGACCTACAATTACGACACCTCCCGGCCCCAGGGTTGTTCCACATATTAAACTATATTATTAGAAATAGACAACTTACTAATTATAACCAATCACTCCAAGCTTTCTTTTGCATGTTTGTTGCATTATTTTATTTACAAAGCTTTAGCTTTACAATATAGTCTTATTACTGATATTTTGTGTTTTTGTTATTCAAGACTCAATAAGTACACATATATTAACATTTATGATAAGAATAAAAAATATAATAAATGAGTGTTACTTCTTTTACTTATATATCCATGGAAATGTGTAAATTAAGGGTTTCTATCACAAAAGTACATTTATATATGTTGTTCATAATATATCTCCTTTTTTGAACTATGATCATAATATATCTGATTTCACACAAATAGTTGTAAAAACATAAATACAAATGTATATATAGCTAGCCGTGCGAATGCACGGGTTGACGACTAGTATTTCTAGATACTCACATTCCCACCCTGATGGGAGGGGATTTTAATTTAGTTAGGAATGCTGCAGATAAAAGCAATGGTTCCATTAATCATAAATGGAGTGACTGCTTCAGTGACTGGATTGATATCTGGAGCTTGCTTGAAATTAAACTTTCTTCTAGGAAATTTACCTGGGCCAATAATCAAGTAGACTTGATTATGTCCACCATTGACAGAATTTTCTGTGACATAGAATTAGATAGTTTCTTTCCCCTTTCTAGTTGTAGAGCTCTGCCCAGATGTGGTAGTGACCACACTCCTTTGCTTTGGGACTCTGGTCTTAACCAAACTCCAAAGAGCAATAGTTTTAAATTTGAAAAGTGGTGGTTGCTTAGAGAAAATTTTACTAAGCTAGTTAGAAAAATATAGAATGAGCCTACTAGGAGCAGCTGCCCCCTAGAAAATTGGCAGATCAAAATCAGGAGATTTAGAAGAACTACCAAAGGGTGGAACTCCAATGAGGAAGCTAATCTTAGAAGATACAAAAGGCTTCTCCTCCTTGAGTTTGATTCTCTAGATATTAAGGAAGAAACCACTGACCTCTCTGAGGCTGAGACTAATAGATTAAACTTTGTCCATGGAGAGCTCAAGAAATTTTGGCTTCAAGAAGAAATCAAAGCCAAACAAAGGTCTAGAGATAGGAACATTAAGGAGGGTGATAGAAATACTGCTTACTTCCATGCAGTAGCTAACCAGCGGAGGAGGAGGAAAACCCTCATTCACTCCCTTGATCCCAAATGGCCATGTTACTAAGGTAGATGAGATTCTGAAAGTGGCTAGTGACTTCTACAAAGACCTGTTTAAGAAAGAAAACCCTTCTGGGTTCTCTCTACAAAACAATTTTTTCTCTACTTCTGAAAAAGTCTCTCCTGCTGAAAATGAGCTGCTAGAAGCCCCTTTTTCAGAGACAGAGGTGAAGGAAGCCATTTTTAGCTCTTATCCTGATGGGGCTCCTGGTCCTGATGGGATTCCCTTCTTGTTTTACCAGCATTTTTGGGACTTTGTGAAAAATTATCTCTTAGATCTTTTCCAAGCCTTTCATAGAGGAGAGTTGGACATATACAAGCTCAACTTTGCTATGCTCTCTCTTATTCCTAAATAGCCTGAGGCCACCTCTATGAAGAAATTCAGGCCTATCAGCCTGATTAACTGTAGTTTTAAGATTTTCTCTAAAGTCCTCACCACTAGGCTCTCTAAAGTCCTACAGAGGTTGATTGCTAGCAATCAATCTGCATTTCTGAAAGGGAGATACATTTTAGAGAGTGTTGTTACTGCTCATGAAGTTCTTCATTCAGTCCACTCAGGAGGTGATAAAGGACTTGTCCTTAAATTGGATTATGAGAAAGCCTTCGTTAAAGTTGACCTTGATTTCCTTATAAAACTCCTGGAGCTTAGAGGTTTTGGGGGTAAATGGACTAGTTGGATCCAGCAACTTACTCATGGGGGGTCTATTGGGGTCAAGTTAAATAACTACGAAGTGATTTTTTCCTTGCTGGTAAAGGCCTTAGGCAAGGTGACCCCATCTCCCCTCTTTTGTTTAATTTAGTAGTGGACGTTCTTACTAAAATGCTGAGCAAAGCTGCTGATCATAGTCTGATTGCAGGGCTCTGTCCTAAGGTCTGCCCTGGTGGCATCATCTGCCTTCAATATGCAGATAATACCATCCTTTTCTTAGACAATGACTCCACACATGCTAGCAAACTGAAAACTGTTCTAACCTGTTTTGAATAAGTCTCAGGCATGAGAATCAACTACTCTAAAAGTGAACTCATCCCTATCAACATGGATGATCAGGAGTTAGCTGACTTCCTCTCTATTCTAGTCTGTAATAAAGGTAACTTCCCCATTAAGTATCTAGGTATCCCTCTCAACTATGATAAACTAAGGAGAGAGGATATCCAACCCCTTCTGGATAAAATCATTAAAAGGATTGCTGGGTGGAGGGGCAAACTTCTCTCTTACAGAGGTAGATTGATCCTCATACAAGCTTGTTTAGCTAGCATTCCAGTGTATCTCCTCTCCTTCTTCAAGTTCCCTAAATGGGCAGTGAACCTCATCAATTCTCAGATGTCTCATTGCTTGTGGAATGATTTTGAGGAAAATAGGAAGCTACACCTTGCTAATTGGGCCCTAGTCTCTATGAAAAAAGATTTTGGAGGCCTAGGCATACCTAACCTCCAAGATATTAACATATGTCTTCTAGGGTCTTGGATTAAAAGATTCTATGAGGAAGACCTGAAACCCTGGAAGCTTCTTATTGCCCATAAATACCTAGGAAATAAACCTAATATTTTTGTCCCTTCCTCCAACCCTAAGACCTCTAGATTCTGGAAAGGATTAAAATCTATTATGCATACTGTGAAATTTGGCTACAGATGGAACATAGGGGATGGGAGCAGAACCAGGTTCTGGGAAGATACTTGGTTTGGCACATCCCCCCTAGCAGTCCAATTTTGGCCTATTTACTCTGTCTGCAATGAGCTTAACAAAAGTGTCAATGAAGTTTGGGACGGTCAATGCCTAAAACTCTCTTTTAGAAGGAACTTTAGTGATAGTCTCATGGAACAATGGTTCCAGTTGGAGGAAATTGCCGAAAGCATTACCTTTACTGCCGAGCCGGATGCCCTGATTTGGCAGCTGGACAATAAGGGGAAGTATTCCTCTAGCTCCCTCTATCATGTTATCAACTTTAGAGGGGTTCAACCCGTGTTTATCCCTGCTGTCTGGAAATTGAGAGTCCCCCCTAAAATTCATGTATTTCTCTGGCTTCTCTCCAACAACAAATTGATGACTAGGGATAACTTTAGGAAGAGACACATCATCAAACCCCTTGATTGTGTTTACTGCTTGGAACAAGAGTCTTGTTCTCACCTATTTTTTGAATGTATAGTTGCTAAACATCTCTGGGCCCATATTGAGAAATATTTCTCTAGTAAGATCGGCTCATCCTTCAAATCTGTCGCCAGATTCTGGATTGCTACCAAAAAGTGCTCAGTTTTAAATACTATTAGCTAAGCTGTCCTTTGGTGCCTCTGGAAATATAGAAATGCTATGATTTTGAGTAACACCTCCTGGATTTCCATTCCGCAGGTCTTGAGGTTGATCAGGAACATGGTGAGGAACTGGGCGATTCTCTCCCCCGGATCGGATAAGGACAAGTTGATGAGCTTCGTGGAAACCCTAACAAGATCCCTCCAGAAACCGTTGGCGATCACTTGTGGCTGAACAAGGCTCGACCTGCTCTAGGGCTGAACCCGTGGGCTCGTCTCAAGATCTCTGATGAATATGATGGGCACCTGGAACCGAAAAAGAGGGACATCCACCATGCTACGCCTTCCAGCCCGGTGTTTCCGCTTGCTTACTGGTCGCCGCAGGCTGACACGGCCCCTCGGCTGAAGACCATGAAGGCTTCGCTGGACCCTCCTTGTGTCATTTGAGTGCTCTATCCGCTCTGCCTTTGGCACCGCTCGGGTGATTTGTGTTATTCAGAGAACTTGTTCATCCACCCCCCCTAGTTTGTAGCTTTTCTACCTTTGCTTTCGAACTGCTCTTTGAGCTACTGTATCAGAATATGTTGTGGTTTCGTTCTCAGCAATGGAACCGGGGAGATGCTCCCTGTTTTTCTAAAAAAAAATATTTTATATGTTATTATATATTATTTTTATTGTCATCATATATTTAACAGATACTTACATATGTAAGAAAACAATATCCCACATCTTATTAACTTATAAAAATAATTTCTTAACAAATAAAATCCTGGATTGTTTTGGCACGAAAATCCTAGTGATTGTGTACAAAAGCTTGGTAAGATTTAAGGACGAATGTAATAATATCACTTATTATTTAAATATATTTATAACAAAATGCTCAGCCCCTTTTTATTTTTGGATAACATTGCTGGCCCAACCCAACATTATAATTAGAATCAGCCCAGCAAAATCGTGTATTTCGAGAAAGTGCAAATGGCCTGTAATTTTTTAGGAAATAAAATAAATGGGCCGCATGGACGCTACATTATTTGTTCACCCGGCCCAGCTAATGGTTGTAATTCAAAAAAAGATCAAATTGACTGTAAATTCTATCGTGCAAAAAAAGACTGTAAATTCTAAAAAAAATGGGTTGAATACGTGCCACATTTTTGGAGGCTGAAATGTGGGCCAATAGGTCGAAGCCAACGAAAGTCGTTGTCAGTTTAGTCAAAAAATATTTCTGACATGTTATCTGTTGGATTTACATCCAACGACCGGCATCCATCTTCAATCTCTCGTCTTCTTCCTCCAGCGCCGCCGGGACCACCTCCCGCCTCCTGCTGCTAGCAGCTCTGCTTAGCACGCTTTGCTCTGAAGCGCTACTCCACTGTTGGCCAGGCCATCCCTCCACCCCTCAACACCTCCTGTTCTTCTCCACCGACTTTCGAACCACACCGCACTAGAACCAGTTAACCCTCGTACACCTCTCCGTCTGTGACTCTACTCCCGCGTATTCCCATCTCCGGCTCGTTGTTGTTTGGGGCCTCGCCGTCGTCCACCACCTTGGATGCGCTCGGCGTGGCGTGGTCAATGTGGTCAATGAACGACACCATCAGAAGTAGACTGTGCGTGGAGAGGCTGACAGCTGGGTCCACGGCCGCACACAAGGAAATGCCTCCTTATTACGCGCAAAATAATGATGCCTCCACCTGACATCTGGGACCCACCGGAAGGGCCTCTGTATTTCGTGAAAATAACGTGCCCCCCGCTGACATGCCGGACCCACCAGCTATCTTCGCACGCAAGGAAGTGCCTCCTTATTACCACAAAAAATGAATATTCCCCCTGCTAGCTGGAACCCAACATAGTGGGAGGCTGACTTGTGGGCCTACCAAGTTGACGGGGGCGGAGGGCTTTGTCAACTTAGTCAATATGAACAATTCTAACTCATGTTACCGTACGATGTTCATCCAACGGTCGTAGTGCTTCTTCAACCTCTGGTCTTCTTGCTCCAGTCGCCCAAACTAGCGCCGGTCGTGCCGCGTGCTCCTACCTCCCATGGCCGGCTGTGATGCCGCGGAGGCCTCACTGCCCTCTACTACTCCCACCGCTGGCCAGGCCATCCCTCTACTCACCCACACCCCTGTTATTCTGCGGTGACAGCAGCCTCACGCCGCAGCCGAACCAGTGAACCCTCGTACTCCTCTTCGTGTGGGCATCCACTGCTGCGTCTTCCCCGGCTCCGAGTCGTCCCCTTCCTAGTCCTCGCCGTCGTCCACCGCCATGGTTCTCTCAGCGTGGCGTGGTCAACGTGGTCAAGGAACGACTTCCATCGGACGTGGACTGTATGTGGAGAGGCTGATAGCTGGGTCCACGGCCGCAGCAAGGAAGTGCCTCCTTATTACGCGCAAAATAATGATTCCTCCACCTGACAGTGGGGACCCACCGGACGGGCCACCATATTTTGCAAAAAAAAACATTTCCCCCTGACTGCTGGGACCCACCAGCTACATCTTCGCACGCAAGGAAGTGCGTCTGGGTAAAAAAACGATTCGCCCCCCTGACTGCTGGGACCCACCAGCTACATCTTTGCACGCAAGGAAGTGCCTGACAGTCGGGACCCACCTGGTCGAAGCATACGTAGCGTTGTCATTCTGGTCGCGAACATGTATGTACATATATACTGGTGGATGTAGAGGTGCGCACGTGTCGTAGTAGAGGCGTGTACGTGTCATAGTAGAGGCGCACATGTAGCATGTACTCATACGTACAGCGTCCAAGGTGCAAGAAAGAAAATACGACCACGTATGTGTACATACGGGCGGGGTCTCGAACGCCTACTCGCGCATACGTACGGACAGGGCTCATGTACATGGCTGGGTCGGAACGGAGAAACAGCGTCGTCGTCGTATTCATGGGGAGGCAACGGAATGCATCGTGTTCATGGGGAGGCAACAGAATGCATCGTGTTCATCGGGAGGCAACGGAATGCGTCGTGTTCATCAGGAGGCAACGGAACCCGTGGGAGCCAACCGGCTGGGTCGGAACGGAATGCATGGTCATGTTCATTGGGAGGGCTTGGAGGAACAGGCGATGGAAACGAGGCATGGCGTACCGCACAACGGAGGAAACGGACCTCCTACATTCAGAACGGGGTCATGTTGATCGGGAGGGGTCTGGCGTACCGCAAAACGAAGGAAACAGACCTCCTACGGTCGAAACGGGGGTCCTGTTGATCGGGAGGGGTGTGGCATACCACAAAACGGACGAAACTGACCTCCTACGGTCGAAATGGGGGTCCTGTTGATCGGGAGGGGTGTGGCGTACCGTAAAACGGACGAAATGGACTTGTGTTGGAGCGCTATGGTCGAAACGGGGGTCCTGTTCATTGGGAGGGGTGTGGCGTACCACAAAACGGGACTCCACGGGATACTGTTCATCTCCACCGTCGACCTCCTCCAGCCTCCACGGGCTACCATCGACCTCCTCCAGCCTCCACTGGCTCCTGTTCATCCAGCCTCCACCGCGCACTACTCCACTGGCTACTGTTCAACCACCCCTCCACGGGCACCCCTCCACCGGCTACTGCTCATCCAGCCCTCCACACCACGGGGTCCTGTTCAACCACCCCTCCACCGTCTACTATTCATCCAGCCCTCCACCACCACGGGGTCCTGTTCATCCAGAGGCAACGCCACCGCTCACTGTTCATCCAACCCCCCCCCCCCCCCCCCGCAATGCTCACTGTTCATCCCAGAGGCAGCATCGATCGGCTTCAGTTAGCAGCAGTAGCGAAGGAATCGCTCGATCAGGTTCAGTTAGCAGCCATCGACCGATCGCTCGGGTTCAGTAACGCGTAGCCTGCAGTGCAATCGCTCGGGTTCAGTTAGAGCCCAACGCCTCGCTCGGGTTCAGTTAGAGCCAATGCCTCGCACACACGCGCGTACGTGTACGAGAGAAACACGCATCGCTCAGCCCCCGACCTCCCACCGTAACCCGGAACTCCCCGAAATTTTCCTCGCCCTCGCTTCTACCATGGTTTTTCCGTCATGGACGGCCCAAAGAATGTCATGTAGCTGCGTCTTCGGCCCGCCCAGGACGAAAAGCCCATTTTCTATCATGATTTTTTGTCATAGAAGTAGGAGCCCACCACATCTATGATGATACCGGGTTTTGTCACAATTATCATCATAGAAGTGTCATATGTATGACAAAAAAAATTCGTTCGGCCCAAAATGTCACGGATGTGTCTTTTTTTTGTAGTGCATGACCTCTCTAAATCCACTTTCATAATTATCATAAGTAGGAGGCATGCTATCATCATAATAAATTTGCACATTAACTTGGGGGACAAAAAATATCATCTTCATCAAACATAGCTTCCCCAAGCTTGTGGCTTTGCATATCATTAGCATCATGGATATTCAAGGAATTCATACTAACAACATTGCAATCATGCTCATCATTTAAATATTTAGTGCCAAACATTTTAATGCATTCTTCTTCTAACACTTTGGCACAATTTTCCTTTCCATCATACTCACGAAAGATATTAAAAAGATGAAGCGTATGAGGCAAACTCAATTCCATTTTTTTTAGTTTTCTTTTATAAACTAAACTAGTGCTAAAACAAGAAAAAAAAAGATTCGACTGCAAGATCTAAAGATATACCTCCAAGCGCTAACCTCCCCGGCAACGGCGCCGGAAAAGAGCTTGATGTCTACTACACAACCTTCTTCTTGTAGACGTTGTTGGGCCTCCAAGTGCAGAGGTTTGTAGGACAGTAGCAAATTTTCCTCAAGTGGATGACCTAAGGTTTATCAATCCGTAGGAGGCGTAGGATGAAGATGGTCTCTCTCGAACAACCCTGCAACCAAATAGCAAAGAGTCTCTTGTGTCCCCAACACACTAAATTGTATAGGTGCACTAGTTCGGCGAAGAGATGGTGATACAGTTGGTATATGGATGGTAGATAAAGGTTTTTGTAATCTGAAAATATAAAAACAGCAAGGTAACTAATGATAAAAGTGAGCACAAACGGTATTGCAATGTGTTGAAACAAGGCCTAGGGTTCATACTTTCACTAGTGCAAGTTCCCTCAACAATAATAACATAATTGGATCACATAAATATCCCTCAACATGCAACAAAGAGTCACTCCAAAGTCACTAATTGCGGAGAACAAACGAAGAGATTATGGTAGGGTACGAAACCACCTCAATGTTATCCCTTCTGATCGATCTATTCAAGAGTCCGTAGTAAAATAACACGAAGCTATTCTTTCCGTTCAATCTATCAGAGAGTTCATACTAGAATAACACCTTAAGACAAAAATCAACCAAAACCCTAATGTCACCTAGATACTCCAATGTCACCTCAAGTATCCGTGGGTATGATTATACGATATGCATCACACAATCTCAGATTCATCTATTCAAACCAACACAAAGTACTTCAAAGAGTGCCCCAAAGTTTCTACCGGAGAGTCAAGACGAAAACGTGTGCCAACCCCTATGCATAGGTTCATGGGCGGAACCCGCAAGTTGATCACCAAAACATACCTCAAGTGAATCAATAGAATAACCCATCATCACCACGGTTATCCCACGCAAGAAATACATCAAGTGTTCTCAAATCCTTAAAGACTCAATCCGATAAGATAACTTCAAAGGGAAAACTCAATCCATTACAAGAGAGTAGAGGGGGAGAAAACATCATAAGATCCAACTATAATAGCAAAGCTCGCAATTAATCAAGATCGTACCACCTCAAGAACATGAGACAGAGAGAGAGAGAAAGAGAGAGATCAAACACATAGCTACTGGTACATACCCTCAGCCCCGAGGGAGAACTACTCCCTCCTCGTCATGGAGAGTGCCGGGATGATGAAGCTGGCCACCGGAGAGGGATTCCCCCCTCCGGCAGGGTGCCGGAAGGGGTCTACATTGGTTTTCGGTGGCTACGGAGGCTTCTGGCAGCGGAACTCCCGATCTATTGTGCTCCCCGAAGTTTTTAGGGTATATGGGTATATATGAGAGGAAGAAGTACGTCGGTGGACCTCTGGGCTGTCCACGAGGCAGGGGGCGCGCCCAGGGGGGTGGGCGCGCCCCCCACCCTCGTGGGCAGCCCGGGACTCTCCTGGTCCAACTCCGATACTCCGTGGGCTTCTTCTGGTCCAAAAATAAGTTTCGTGAAGTTTCAGATTAATTGGACTCCGTTTGATTTTCCTTTTCTGCGATACTCTAAAACAAGGAAAAAAACAGAAACTGGCACTGGGCTCTGGGTTAATAGGTTACTCCCAAAAATAATATAAAAGTGCATAATAAAGCCCATAAACATCCAAAACAGATAATATAATAGCATGGAACAATCGAAAATTATAGATTATAGATACGTTGGAGACATATCACTACGCTGGCCAACTCCATCATGTTCGTGTGCATGTAATACCTCATTGAAATCTCCTATGATAGCCCATGATTACTCATGCCAACTATCCCTCTCAACATATCCCATGTTTTATATCTGTCCTGTACTTGTGCTTAACCATAGACAAAAGTGACTCGAGTTCTGGACTCGACCATATCATCTATCTGTTGGGGAACGTAGTAATTTCAAAATTTTCCTACGCACACGCAAGATCATGGTGATGCATAGCAACGAGAGGGGAGAGTGTGCTCTACGTACCCTTGTAGACCGATAGCGGAAGCATTAGCACAACGTGGTTGATGTAGTCGTACATCTTCACGGCCCGACCGATCAAGCACCGAAACTACGGCACCTCCGAGTTTTAGCACACGTTCAGCTCGATGACGATCCCCGGACTCCGATCCAGCAAAGTGTCGGGGAAGAGTTCCGTCAGCACGACGGCGTGGTGACGATCTTGATGTTCTACCGTCGCAGGGCTTCGCCTAAGCACCGCTACAATATTATCGAGGATTATGGTGGAAGGGGGCACCGCACACGGCTAAGAAAACGATCACGTGGATCAACTTGTGTGTCAAGGGGTGCCCCCTGCCCCCATATATAAAGGAGCAAGGGGAGGAGGCCGGCCGGCCCTATAGGCGCGCCAAGGAGGAGTCCTCCTCCTAGTAGGAGTAGGACTCCTACTAGGAGGGGGAAGGAAGTGGGGAAGGAGAAGGAAAGGGGGGCGCCGCCCCCCCTCTCCTAGTCCAATTCGGACCAGGGGGAGGAGGCACGCGGCCCACCCTGGCTGCCCTTCTCTTTCTCCACTAAGGCCCATATGGCCCATTACTTCTCCCGGGGGGGTTCCGGTAACCCTCCGGTACTCCGGTTTTCTCCGAAATCACCCGGAACACTTCCGGTGTCCGAATATAGCCGTCCAATATATCAATCTTTATGTCTCGACCATTTCGAGACTCCTCGTTATGTCCGTGATCACGTCCGGGACTCCGAACTAACTTCGGTACATCAAAACTCATAAACTCATAATATAACTTTCATCGAAACCTTAAGCGTGTGGACCCTACGGGTTCGAGAACAATGTAGACATGACCGAGACATGTCTCTGGTCAATAATCAATAGCGGAACCTGGATGCTCATATTGGCTCCTACATATTCTACGAAGATCTTTATCGGTTAGACCGCATAACAACATACGTTGTTCCCTTTGTCATCGGTATGTTACTTGCCCGAGATTCGATCATCGGTATCTCAATACCTAGTTCAATCTCGTTACCAGCAAGTCCCTTTACTCGTTTCATAATACATCATCTCGCAACTAACTCATTAGTTGCAATGCTTGCAAGGCTTATGTGATGTGCATTACCGAGAGGGCCCAGAGATACCTCTCCGACAATCTGAGTGACAAATCCTAATCTCGAAACACGCCAACCCAACATTTACCTTTGGAGACACCTGTAGAGCTCCTTTATAACCACCCAGTTATGTTGTGACATTTGGTAGCACACAAAGTGTTCCTCCGGCAAACGGGAGTTGCATAATCTCATAGTCATAGGAACATGTATAAGTCATGAAGAAAGCAATAGCAACATACTAAATGATCGGGTGCTGAGCTAATGGAATGGGTCATGTCAATCACATCATTCTCCTAATAATGTGATCCCGTTAATCAAATGACAACACATGTCTATGGTTAGGAAACATAACCATCTTTGATTAATGAGCTAGTCAAGTAGAGGCATACTAGTGACGTTTGGTTTGTCTATGTATTCACACAAGTATTATGTTTCCTGATAATACAATTCTAGCATGAATAATAAACATTTATCATGATATAAGGAAATAAAATAATAACATTATTATTGCCTCTAGGGCATATTTCCTTCAGTCTCCCACTTGCACTAGAGTCAATAATCTAGATTACACAGTAATGATTCTAACACCCATGGAGCTTTGGTGCTGATCATGTATTGCTCGTGGAAGAGGCTTAGTCAACGGGTCTGCAACATTCAGATCCGTATGTATCTTGCAAATCTCTATGTCTCCCACCTGGACTAGATCCCGGATGGAATTGAAGTGTCTCTTGATGTGCTTGGTTCTCTTGTGAAATCTGGATTCCTTTGCCAGGGCAATTGCACCAGTATTGTCACAAAAGATTTTCATTGGACCCGATGCACTAGGTATGACACCTAGATCGGATATGAACTCCTTCATCCAGACTCCTTCGTTTGCTGCTTCTGAAGCAGCTATGTACTCCGCTTCACATGTAGATCCTGCCACAACGCTTTGTTTAGAACTGCACCAACTGACAGCTCCACCGTTTAATGTAAACACGCATCCGGTTTGCGATTTAGAATCGTTCGGATCATTGTCAAAGCTTGCATCAACGTAACCATTTACTATGAGCTCTTTGTCACCTCCATATATGAGAAACATATCCTTAGTCCTTTTCAGGTATTTCAGGATGTTCTTGACCGCTGTCCAGTGATCCACTCCTGGATTACTTTGGTACCTCCCTGCTAGACTTATAGCAAGACACACATCAGGTCTGGTACATAGCATTGCATACATGATAGAGCCTATGGCTGAAGCATAGGGAACATCTTTCATTTTCTCTCTATCTTCTGCATTGGTCGGGCATTGAGTCTTACTCAATTTCACACCTTGTAACACAGGCAAGAATCCTTTCTTTGCTTGATCCATTTTGAACTTCTTCAAAATTTTGTCAAGGTATGTGCTTTGTGAAAGTCCAATTAAGCGTCTTGATCTATCTCTATAGATCTTAATGCCCAATATGTAAGCAGCTTCACCGAGGTCTTTCATTGAAAAACTCTTATTCAAGTATCCCTTTATGCTATTCAGAAATTCTATATCATTTCCGATTAGTAATATGTCATCTACATATAATATCAGAAATGCTATAGAGCTCCCACTCACTTTCTTGTAAATACAGGCTTCTCCAAAAGTTTGTACAAAACCAAATGCTTTGATTACACTATCAAAGCGTTTATTCCAACTCCGAGAAGCTTGCACCAGTCCATAAATGGATCGCTGGAGCTTGCATACTTTGTTAGCTCCCTTTGGATCGACAAAACCTTCCGGTTGCATCATATACAACTCTTCTTCCAGAAATCCATTCAGGAATGCAGTTTTGACATCCATCTGCCAAATTTCATAATTATAAAATGCGGCAATTGCTAACATGATTCGGACAGACTTAAGCATCGCTACAGGTGAGAAGGTCTCATCGTAGTCAATCCCTTGAACTTGTCGAAAACCTTTTGCGACAAGTCGAGCTTTGTAGACAGTAATATTACCGTCAGCGTCAGTCTTCTTCTTGAAGATCCATTTATTCTCAATTGCTTGCCGATCATTGGGCAAGTCAACCAAAGTCCATACTTTGTTCTCATACATGGATCCCATCTCAAATTTCATGGCTTCAAGCCATTTTGCGGAATCTGGGCTCACCATCGCTTCTTCATAGTTCGTAGGTTCATCATGATCTAGTAGCATGACTTCCAGAACAGGATTACCGTACCACTCTGGTGCGGATCTTACTCTGGTTGATCTACGAGGTTCAGTAGTATCTTGTTCTGAAGTTTCATGATCATCATCATTAGCTTCCTCACTAATTGGTGTAGGTGTCACAGAAACTGGTTTCTGTGATGTACTACTTTCCAATAAGGGAGCAGGTACAGTTACCTCGTCAAGTTCTACTTTCCTCCCACTCACTTCTTTCGAGAGAAACTCCTTCTCTAGAAAGTTTCCGAATTTAGCAACAAAAGTCTTGCCTTCGGATCTGTGATAGAAGGTGTATCCAATAGTTTCCTTTGGATATCCTATGAAGACACATTTCTCCAATTTGGGTTCGAGCTTATCAGGTTGAAGCTTTTTCACATAAGCATCACAGCCCCAAACTTTCAGAAACGACAACTTTGGTTTCT
Source organism: Triticum urartu (assembly GCF_056163025.1). Classification (NCBI taxonomy): domain Eukaryota; kingdom Viridiplantae; phylum Streptophyta; class Magnoliopsida; order Poales; family Poaceae; genus Triticum; species Triticum urartu. Next base: position 112,190,121 of record NC_141875.1, on the reverse strand, counting down.
TGCTAAACCACAGTTCATAAGGTGTCGTCTCAACGGATTTTGATGGTGCCCTATTTAACGTGAATGCAGCTGTCTCTAGAGCATATCCCCAAAACGATAGCGGTAAATCAGTAAGAGACAACATAGATCACACCATATCTAGTAAAGTACGATTACGACATTCGGACACACCATTACGCTGTGGTGTTCCGAGTGGCGTGAGTTGCGAAACTATTCTGCATTGTTTCAAATGTACACCAAACTCGTAACTCAAATATTCTCCTCCACGATCAGATCGTAGGAATTTTATTTTCTTGTTACGATGATTTTCAACTTCACTCTGAAATTCTTTGAACTTTTCAAATGTTTCAGACTTATGTTTCATTAAGTAGATATACCCATATCTGCTTAAGTCATCTGTGAAGGTGAGAAAATAACGTTATCCGCCACGAGCCTCAACATTCATCGGACCACATACATCTGTATGTATGATTTCCAACAAATCCGTTGCTCTCTCCATAGTACCGGAGAACGGTGTTTTTGTCATCTTACCCATAAGGCATGGTTCGCAAGTACCAAGTGATTCATAATCAAGTGGTTCCAAAAGTCCATCAGTATGGAGTTTCTTCATGCGCTTTACACCGATATGACCCAAACGGCAGTGCCACAAATAAGTTGCACTATCATTATCAACTCTGCATCTTTTGGCTTCAACATTATGAATATGTGTGTCACTACTATCGAGATTTAATAAGAATAGACCACTCTTTAAGGGTGCATGACCATAAAAGATATTACTCATAAAAATAGAACAACCATTATTCTCTGATTTAAATGAATAACCGTCTCGCATCAAACAAGATCCAGATATAATGTTCATGCTTAACGCTGGCACCAAATAACAATTATTTAGGTCTAATACTAATCCCGAAGGTAGATGTAGAGGTAGCGTGCCGACCGCGATCACATCGACTTTGGAACCATTTCCCACGCGCATCGTCACCTCATCCTTAGCCAATCTTCGCTTAATCCGTAGTCCCTGTTTCGAGTTGCAAATGTTAGCAACAGAACCAGTATCAAATACCCAGGTGCTACTGCGAGCATTAGTAAGGTACACATCAATAACATGTATATCACATATACCTTTGTTCACCTTGCCATCCTTCTTATCCGCCAAATACTTGGGGCAGTTCCGCTTCCAGTGACCAGTCTGCTTGCAGTAGAAGCACTCAGTTTCAGGCTTAGGTCCAGGTTTGGGTTTCTTCTCTTGAGTAGCAACTTGCTTGCTGTTCTTTTTGAAGTTCCCCTTCTTCTTTCCTTTTCCCTTTTTCTTGAAACTAGTGGTCTTATTGACCATCAACACTTGATGCTCCTTCTTGATTTCTACCTCCGCAGCTTTCAGCATTGCGAAGAGCTCGGGAATAGTCTTATTCATCCCTTGCATATTATAGTTCATCACGAAGCTCTTGTAGCTTGGTGGCAGTGATTGGAGAATTCTGTCAATGACGCAATCATCTGGAAGATTAACTCCCAATTGAATCAAGTGATTATTATACCCAGACATTTTGAGTATATGCTCACTGACAGAACTGTTCTCCTCCATCTTGCAGCTATAGAACTTATTGGAGACTTCATATCTCTCAATCCGGGCATTTGCTTGAAATATTAACTTCAACTCCTGGAACATCTCATATGCTCCATGACGTTCAAAACGTCGTTGAAGTCCCGATTCTAAGCCGTAAAGCATGGCACACTGAACTATCGAGTAGTCATCAGCTTTGCTCTGCCGGACGTTCATAACATCTGGTGTTGCTCCAGCAGCAGGCCTGGCACCCAGTGGTGCTTCCAGGATGTAATTCTTCTGTGCAGCAATGAGGATAATCCTCAAGTTACGGACCCAGTCCGTGTAATTGCTACCATCATCTTTCAACCTTGCTTTCTCAAGGAACGCATTAAAATTCAACAGAACAACAGCACGGGCCATCTATCTACAATCAAACATAAACAAGCAAGATACTATCAGGTACTAAGTTCATGATAAATTTAGGTTCAATTAATCATATTACTAAAGAACTCCCACTTAGATAGACATCCCTCTAATCCTCTAAGTGATTACGTGATCCAAATCAACTAAACCATGTCCGATCATCACGTGAGATGGAGTAGTTTCATTGGTGAACATCACTATGTTGATCATATCTACTATATGATTCACGCTCGACCTTTCGGTTTCCGTGTTCCGAGGCCATATCTGTATATGCTTGGCTCATCAAGTATAACCTGAGTATTCCGCGTGTGCAACTGTTTTGCACCCGTTGTATTTGAACGTAGAGCCTATCACACCCGATCATCACGTGGTGTCTCAGCACGAAGAACTTTTGCAACGGTGCATACTCAGGGAGAACACTTCTTGATAATTAGTGAGATATCATCTTAAAATGCTACCGTCAATCAAAGCAAGATAAGATGCATAAAAGATAAACATCACATGCAATCAATATAAGTGATATGATATGGCCATCATCATCTTGTGCTTGTGATCTTCATCTTCGAAGCACCGTCGTGATCACCATCGTCACCGGCGCGACACCTTGATCACCATCGTAGCATCATTGTCGTCTCGCCAATCTTATGCTTCCACGACTATCGCTACCGCTTAGTGATAAAGTAAAGCATTACAGCGCAGTTGCATTGCATACAATAAAGCGACAACCATATGGCTCCTGCCAGTTGTCGATAACTTGGTTACAAAACATGATCATCTCATACAATAAAATTTAGTATCATGTCTTGACCATATCACATCACAACATGCCCTGCAAAAACAAGTTAGACGTCCTCTACTTTGTTGTTGCAAGTTTTACGTGGCTGCTACGGGCTTAAGCAAGAACCAATCTTACCTACGCATCAAAACCACAACGATAGTTTGTCAAGTTGGTGATGTTTTAACCTTCGCAAGGACCGGGCGTAGCCACACTCAGTTCAACTAAAGTTGGAGAAACTGACACCCGCTAGCCACCTTTGTGCAAAGCACGTCGGGAGAACCGGTCTCGCGTAAGCGTACACGTAATGTCAGTCCAGGCCGCTTTGTCCAACAATACTGCCGAACCAAAGTATGACATGCTGGTAAGCAGTATGACTTATATCGCCCACAACTTACTTGTGTTCTACTCCTGCATATAACATCAACACATAAAACCTAGGCTCTGATACCACTGTTGGGGAACGTAGTAATTTCAAAATTTTCCTACGCACACGCAACATCATGGTGATGCATAGCAACGAGAGGGGAGAGTGTGATCTACGTACCCTTGTAGACCGACAGCGGAAGCATTAGCACAATGTGGTTGATGTAGTCGTACGTCTTCACGGCCCGACCGATCAAGCACCGAAACTACGGCACCTTCGAGTTTTAGCACACGTTCAGCTCGATGACGATCCCCGGACTCCGATCCAGCAAAGTGTCGGGGAAGAGTTCCGTTAGCACGACGGCGTGGTGACGATCTTGATGTTCTACCGTTGCAGGGCTTCGCCTAAGCACCGCTACAATATTATCGAGGATTATGGTGGAAGGGGGCACCGCACACGGCTAAGAAAACGATCACGTGGATCAACTTGTGTGTCAAGGGGTGCCCCCTGCCCCCGTATATAAAGGAGCAAGGGGAGGAGGCCGGCCGGCCCTATAGGCGCCCCAAGGAGGAGTCCTCCTCCTAGTAGGAGTAGGACTCCTACTAGGAGGGGGAAGGAAGTGGGGAAGGAGAAGGAAAGGGGGGGGCGCCGCCCCCCCTCTCCTAGTCTAATTCGGACCAGGGGGGAGGAGGCATGCGGCCCACCCTGGCTGCCCTTCTCTTTCTCCACTAAGGCCCATATGGCCCATTACTTCTCCCGGGGGGGTTCCGGTAACCCTCCGGTACTCCAGTTTTCTCCGAAATCACCCGGAACACTTCCGGTGTCCGAATATAGCCGTCCAATATATCAATCTTTATGTCTCGACCATTTCGAGACTCCTCGTTATGTCCGTGATCACATCCGGGACTCCGAACTAACTTCGGTACATCAAAACTCATAAACTCATAATATAACTGTCATCGAAACCTTAAGCGTGCGAACCCTACGGGTTCGAGAACAATGTAGACATGACCGAGACATGTCTCTGGTCAATAACCAATAGCGGAACCTGGATGCTCATATTGGCTCCTACATATTCTACGAAGATCTTTATCGGTCAGACCGCATAACAACATACGTTGTTCCCTTTGTCATCGGTATGTTACTTGCCCGAGATTCGATCGTCGGTATCTCAATACCTAGTTCAATCTCGTTACCGGCAAGTCTCTTTACTCGTTTCATAATACATCATCTCGCAACTAACTCATTAGTTGCAATGCTTGCAAGGCTTATGTGATGTGCATTACAGAGAGGGCCCAGAGATACCTCTCCGACAATCGGATTGACAAATCCTAATCTCGAAATACGCCAACCCAACATTTAACTTTGGAGACACCTATAGAGCTCCTTTATAATCACCCAGTTACGTTGTGACGTTTGGTAGCACACAAAGTGTTCCTCTGGCAAATGGGAGTTGCATAATCTCATAGTCATAGGAACATGTATAAGTCATGAAGAAAGCAATAGCAACATACTAAATGATCGGGTGCTGAGCTAATGGAATGGGTCATGTCAATCACATCATTCTCCTAATAATGTGATCCCGTTAATCAAATGACAACACATGTCTATGGTTAGGAAACATAACCATCTTTGATTAATGAGCTAGTAGTGACGTTTGGTTTGTCTATGTATTCACACAAGTATTATGTTTCCTGATAATACAATTCTAGCATGAATAATAAACATTTATCATGATATAAGGAAATAAAATAATAACATTATTATTGCCTCTAGGGCATATTTCCTTCACTATCAACACATCAATATGATACCTCGTGTAGCCAATAACCTCAACCTTTATTGAATTATTCCAGAAAATACCAATTCCTCCACTTCTACCAATGCTACTCACAACAAAGCTACTATCAAAGCCTATAGTACTTGCTACACTTCCAACTCTCAGTCCCTCTATCTGAGTTTCGACAATACATAGTATAGAGGGGGCAAACTGCTTTGTCATATCACGAAGATCACGAACTGTCGCGGATTTGCCTACACCGCAGCAGTTTCAAACTAGAAGACTCATTGTGCCCAGTGGCAGCCCTCGAGGGAGCCCACCGATGGTGCGTCATTGGTTTGTGTGGTTTCTGAGACTGAGCCACCTCTGCTAGAGGCATGCCCTTCCATCTATTCTTTCTCTTCTTTTCCTAGCCCAAACTTGTGTCTCTTATGATGCTTGCGTGGCGAAACATACACTAGTGGCATCGGGGGCACAGCCGGCAGTGTCGTTGCCACCACCATCGCTAGCGGGTTCTCCCCATGGCCGCCTGCGTCGGTGTTAGCCGCTGAGCCAGAGCTAGACACGTTTTCAACAGAAGGGCATTTATTTGAAGCATGTGTACCATCACTCGCCGCCACCCAAGCATTCCTCTCTGTGTCGGCTGAAGGAAATATGCCCTAGAGGCAATAATAAAGTTATTAGTTATTTCCTTATATGATGATAAATGTTTATTATTCATGCTAGAATTGTATTAACCGGAAACATAATACATGTGTGAATACATAGACAAACAGAGTGTCACTAGTATGCCTCTACTTGACTAGCTCGTTGATCAAAGATGGTTATGTTTCCTAACCATAGACATGAGTTGTCATTTGATTAACGGGATCACATCATTAGGAGAATGATGTGATTGACTTGACCCATTCCGTTAGCATAGCACTTGATCATTTAGTTTGTTGCTATTGCTTTCTTCATGACTTATACATGTTCCTATGACTATGAGATTATGCAACTCCCATTTACCGGAGGAACACTTTGTGTGCCACCAAACGTCACAACGTAACTGGGTGATTATAAAGGTTCTCTACAGGTGTCTCCGAAGGTACTTGTTGGGTTGGCGTATTTCGAGATTAGGATTTGTCACTCCGATTGTCGGAGAGGTATCTCTGGGCCCTCTCGATAATGCACATCACTTAAGCCTTGCAAGCATTGCAACTAATGAGTTAGTTGTGAGATGATGTATTACGGAACGAGTAAAGAGACTTGCCGGTAACAAGATTGAACTAGGTATTAAGATACCGACGATCGAATCTCGGGCAAGTAACATACCGATGACAAAGGGAACACCGTATGTTGTTATGCGGTCTGACCGATAAAGATCTTCATAGAATATGTGGGAGCCAATATGAGCATCCAGGTTCCGCTATTGGTTATTGACCGGAGACATGTCTCGGTCATGTCTACATTGTTCTCGAACCCGTAGGGTCCGCACGCTTAAGGTTTCGATGATAGTTATATTATGAGTTTATAAGTTTTGATGTACCGAAGGAGTTCGGAGTCCCGGATGAGATCGGAGACATGACGAGGAGTCTCGAAATGGTCGAGACGTAAAGATCGATATATTGGACGACTATATTCGGACATCGGAAAGGTTCCGAGTGATTCGGGTATTTTCAGAGGTGCCGGGGAGTTACGGGAATACGAGGAAGAAGCAATGGGCCTTAATGGGCCTTAGTGGGAAGGACCAGGAGGTGGCGCGCGCCCCTCCCAAGCCCAGTCCGAATTGGACAAGGGGTTTGGGGCGCGGCCCCTCTCTCCCTTCCTTCCCCTCTTCCCCCCTTCCCCCCTTCTCCTAGTTGGACTAGGAAAGGAGGAAACCTACTCCAACTAGGAGTAGGAATCCTACTCCCCTGGCGCGCCCCTCCTAGGGCCGGCCTCCTCCCCCCTTGCTCCTTTATATATGGGGGTAGGGGAGCACCTCTAGACACACAAGTTGATCTTCAAGATCGTTCTCTTAGCCGTGTGCGGTGCCCCCCTCCACCATAGTCCTCGATAATATTGTAGTGGTGCTTAGGCGAAGCCCTACGACAGTAGAACATCAAGATCGTCACCACGCCGTCGTGCTGACGGAACTCTTCCCCGACATTCTACTGGATCAGAGTCCGGGGATCGTCATTGAGCGGAACGTGTCCTAGAACTCGGAGGTGTCGTAGTTTCGGTGCTTGATCGGTCGGGCCGTGAAGACGTACGACTACATCAACCGCGTTGTCATAACACTTCCGCTGTCGGTCTACGAGGGTATGTAGATTACACTCTCCCCTCTCGTTGCTATGCATCACCATGATCTTGCATGTGCGTAGGAATTTTTTTGAAATTACTACGTTCCCCAACAGTGGCATCAGAGCCTAGGTTTTATGCATTGATGTTATGCACGAGTAGAACACAAGTGAGTTGTGGGCGATGTAAGTCATACTGCTTACCAGCATGTCATACTTTGGTTCGGCGGTATTGTTGGATGAAGCGGCCTGGACCGACATTACGCGTACGCTTACGCGAGACTGGTTCTACCGACGTGCTTTGCACACAGGTGGCTGACAGGTGTCAGTTTCTCCAACTTTAGTTGAACCGAGTGTGGCTACGCCCGGTCCTTGCGAAGTTTAAAACAACACCAACTTGACAAACTATCATTGTGGTTTTGATGCGTATGTAAGAACGGTTCTTGCTAAGCCCGTAGCAGCCACGTAAAACTTGCAACAACAAAGTAGAGGACGTCTAAACTTGTTTTTGCAGGGCATGTTGTGATGTGATATGGTCAAGACATGATGCTAAATTTTATTTTATGAGATGATCATGTTTTGTAACCGAGTTATCGGCAACTGGCAGGAGCCATATGGTTGTCGCTTTATTGTATGCAATGCAATTGCGCTGTAATGCTTTACTTTATCACTAAGCGGTAGCGATAGTCGTGGAAGCATAAGATTGGCGAGACGACAATGATGCTACGATTATGATCAAGGTGTCGCGCCGGTGACGATGGTGATCATGACGGTACTTCGGAGATGGAGATCACAAGTACAAGATGATGATGGCCATATCATATCACTTATATTGATTGCATGTGATGTTTATCTTTTATGCATCTTATCTTGCTTTGATTGACGGTAGCATTATAAAATGATCCCTCACTAAATTATCAAAGAGTAAGTGTTCTCCCTGAGTATGCACCGTTGCGAAAGTTCTTCGTGCTGAGACACCACGTGATGATCGGGTTTGATAGGCTCTACGTTCAAATATAACGGGTGCAAAACAGTTGCACACGCGGAATACTCAGGTTAAACTTGATGAGCCTAGCATATAATAGATATGGCCTCGGAACACGGAGACCGAAAGGTCGAGCGTGAATCATATAGTAGATATGATCAACATAGTGATGTTCACCATTGAAACTACTCCATCTCACGTGATGATCGGACATGGTTTAGTTGATTTGGATCACGTGATCACTTAGAGGATTAGAGGGATGTCTATCTAAGTGGGAGTTCTTAAGTAATATGATTAATTGAACTTAAATTTATCATCAACTTAGTCCTGGTAGTATTAGCATATCTATGTTGTAGATCAATAGCTCGCATTTAGCTCCCCTGTTTTATTTTTGATATGTTCCTAGAGAAAACTAAGTTGAAAGATGTTAGTAGAAATGATGCGGATTGGATCCGTGATCTGAGGTTTATCCTCATTGCTGCACAGAAGAATTATGTCTTTGATGCACCGCTAGGTGACAAACCTATTGCAGGAGCAGATGCAGATGTTATGAACATTTGGCTAGCTCAATATGATGACTACTTGATAGTTTAGTGCACCATGCTTAAACGGCTTAGAATCGGGACTTCAAATACGTTTTGAACGTCATGGACCATATGAGATGTTCCAGGAGTTGAAGTTAATATTTCAAGCAAATACCCGAGTTGAGAGATATGAAGTCTCCAACAAGTTCTATAGCTAAAAGATGGAGGAGAATAGCTCAAGCAGTGAGCATGTGCTCAGATTGTCTGGGTACTACAATCGCTTGAATCAAGTGGGAGTTAATCTTCCAGATAAAATAGTGATTGACAGAATTCTCTAGTCACCATCACCAAGTTAGTAGAACTTCGTGATGAACTATGATATGCAAGGGATAACGGAAACAATTCCCAAGCTCTTCGTAATGCTGAAATCGACGAAGGTAGAAATCAAGAAAAATATCAAGTGTTGATGGTAGACAAGACCACTAGTTTCAAGAAAAGGGCAAAGGGAAGAAGGGGAACTTCAAGAAGAACGGCAAGCAAGTTTCTGCTCAAGTGAAGAAGCCCAAGTCTGGTCCTAAGCCTGAGACTAAGTGTTTCTACTGCAAAGGGACTGGTCACTGGAAGTGGAACTGCCCCAAGTATTTGGCGGATAAGAAGGATGGCAAAGTGAACAAAGGTATATTTGATATACAGATTATTGATGTGTATTTTACTAGTGTTCGTAGCAACCCCTCGGTATTTGATACTGGTTCAGTTGCTAAGAGTAGTAACTCGAAACGGGAGTTGCAGAATGAACATAGACTAGTTAAGGGTGAAATGACGATGTGTGTTGGAAGTGGTTCCAAGATTGATATGATCATCATCGCACACTCCCTACACTTTTGGGATTAGTGTTGAACCTAAATAAGTGTTATTTGGTGTTTGCGTTGAGCATGAATATGATTTGATCATGTTTGTTGCAATACGGTTATTCATTTAAGTAAGAGAATAAATTGTTGTTCTGTTTACATGAATAAAACCTTATATGGTTACACACCCAATGAAAATGGTTCGTTGGATCTCGATCGTAGTGATACACATATTCATAATATTGAAACCAAAATATGCAAAGTTAATAATGATGGTGCAATTTATTTGTGGCACTGCCGTTTAGGTCATATTGGTGTAAAGCGCATGAAGAAAATACATGCTGATGGGCTTTTGGAATCACTTGATTATGAATCAGTTGATGCTTGCGAACCATGCCTCATGGGCAAGATGACTAAGACTCCGTTCTCCGGAACAATGGAGTGAGCAACAGATTTGTTGGAAATCATGCATACTGATGTATGTGGTCCGATCAATATTGAGGCTCGTGGCAGGTATCATTATTTTCTGATCTTCACAGATGATTTGAGCAGATATGAGTATATCTACTTGATGAAACACAAGTCTGAAACATTTGAAAAGTTCAAAGAATTTCAGAGTGGAGTGGAGAATCATCGTAACAAAAAAAATAAAAGTTTCTACGATATGATCGCGGAAGTAAAATATTTGAGTTACGAGTTTGGCCTTCAGTTAAAACAATGTGAAATAGTTTCACTACTCACGCCACCTGGAACACCACAATGTAATGGTGTGTCCGAACGTCAAAACCGTGCTTTATTAGATATGGTGCGATCTATGATGTCTCTTACCGATTACCACTATCATTTTGGGGTTATGCATTAGAGACAGCTACATTCACGTTAAATAGGGCACCATCTAAATCCGTTGAGACGACACCGTATGAACTATGGTTTGGCAAGAAACCTAAGCCGTCGTTTCTTAAAGTTTGAGGTTGCAAAGCTTATGTGAAAAAGTTTCAACTTGATAAGCTCAAACCCAAATCGGAGAAATATGTCTTCATAGGATACCCAAAGGAGACTGTTGGGTACACCTTATATCACAGATCCGAAGGCAAGTTATTCATTGCTGAGAATGGATCCTTTCTAGAGAAGGAGTTTCTCTCGAAAGAAGTGAGTGGGAGGAAAGTAGAACTTGATGAGGTAACTGTATCTGCTCCCTTATTGGAAAGTAGTTCATCACAGAAATCTGTTCCTGTGACTACTAGACCGATTAGTGAGGAAGCTAATGATGATGATCATGTAACTTCAGATCAAGTTACTACCGAACCTCGTAGGTAAACCAGAGTGAGATCCGCACCAGAGTGGTACGGTAATCCAGTTCTGGAGGTCATGTTACTTTACCATGACAAGCCTACGAACTATGAGGAAGCGATGATGAGCCCAGATTCCACGAAATGGCTTGAGGCCATGAAATCTGAGATGAGATCCATGTATGAGAACAAAGTATGGACTTTGATTGACTTGCCCATTGATCGGCGAGCCATTGAGATTAAATGGATCTTCAAGAGGAAGACGGATGCTGATAGTAGTGTCACTATCTACAAAAGCTAGAATTGTCGCAAAAAGGTTTTCGACAAGTTCAAGGTGTTGACTACGATGAGAGTTTCTCACTCATATCTATGCTTAAGTCTGTCCGAATCATGTTAGCAATTGTCGCATTTTATGAAATCTGGCAAGTGGATAAACAAAACTGCATTCCTTAATGGATTTATTAAAGAAGAGTTGTATATGACGCAACAAGAAAGTTTTGTCAATCCTAAAGGTGCTAACAAAATATGCAAGCTCCAGCGATCCATCTATTGACTGGTGCAAGCATCTCGGAGTTGGAATATACGCTTTGATAAGTTGATCAAAGCATATAGTTTTATACAAACTTGCAGTGAAGCCTGTATTTACAAGAAAGTGAGTGGGAGCACTACAAGATTTCTGATAAGTATATGTGAATGACATATTGTTGATCGGAGATAATGTAGAATTATTCTACAAAGCATAAAGGAGTGTTTGAAAGGAGTTTTTCAAAGAAATACCTCGGTGAAGCTGCTTACATATTGAGCATCAAGATCTATAGAGATAGATCAAGACGCTTGATAAATTTTTCAATGAGTACATACCTTGACAAGATTTTGAAGTAGTTCAAAATGGAACAGTCAAAGAAAGAGTTCTTGCCTGTGTTACAAGGTGTGAAGTTGAGTAAGACTCAAAACCCGACCACGGCAGAAGATAGAGAGAGAATGAAAGTCATTCCCTATGCCTTGGCCATAGGTTCTATAAAATATGCCATGCTGTGTACCAGATCTATTGTATACCCTACACTGTTTTTGGCAAGGGAGTACAATAGTGATCTAGGAGTAGATCACCGGATAGCAGTCAAATTATCCTTAGTGGAATAAGGATATGTTTCTCGATTATGGAGGTGACAAAAAGGTTCGTCGTAAAGGGTTACGTCGATGCAAGTTTTGACACTGATCCAGATGACTCTTAAGTCTCAATCTGGATACATATTGAAAGTGGGAGCAATTAGCTAGAGTAGCTCCATGCAGAGCATTGTTGACATAGAAATTTGCAAAATACTTACGGATCTGAATGTGGAAGACCCGTTGACTAAACTTCTCTCACAAGCGAAACATGATCACACCTCAGTACTCTTTGGGTGTTAATCACATAGTGATGTGAACTAGATTATTGACTCTAGTAAACCCTTTGGGTGTTGGTCACATGTCGATGTGAACAATGGGTGTTAATCACATGGTCATGTGAACTATTGATGTTAAATCACATGGCGATCCGAACGAGATTATTGACTCTAGTGCAAGTGGGAGACTGAAGGAAATATGCCCTAGAGGCAATAATAAAGTTATTATTTATTTCCTTATATCATGATAAATGTTTATTATTCATGCTATAATTGTATTAACCGGAAACATAATACATGTGTGAATACATAGACAAACAGAGTGTCACTAGTATGCCTCTACTTGACTAGCTCGTTGATCAAAGATGGTTATGTTTCCTAACCATAGACATGAGTTGTCATTTGATTAACGGGATCACATCATTAGGAGAATGATGTGATTGACTTGACCCATTCCGTTAGCATAGCACTTGATCGTTTAGTTTGTTGCTATTGCTTTCTTCATGACTTATAGATGTTCCTATGACTATGAGATTATGCAACTCCCGTTTACCGGAGGAACACTTTGTGTGCCACCAAACGTCACAACGTAACTGGGTGATTATAAAGGTGCTCTACAGGTGTCTCCGAAGGTACTTGTTGGGTTGGCGTATTTCGAGATTAGGATTTGTCACTCCGATTGTCAAAGAGGTATCTCTGGGCCCTCTCGATAATGCACATCACTTAAGCCTTGCAAGCATTGCAACTAATGAGTTAGTTGTGAGATGATGTATTACGGAACGAGTAAAGAGACTTGCCGGTAACAAGATTGAACTAGGTATTAAGATACCGATGATCGAATCTCGGGCAAGTAACATACCGATGACAAAGGGAACACCGTATGTTGTTATGCGGTCTGACCGATAAAGATCTTCGTAGAATATGTGGGAGCCAATATGAGCATCCAGGTTTCGCTATTGGTTATTGACCGGAGACATGTCTCGGTCATGTCTACATTGTTCTCCAACCCGTAGGGTCCGCACGCTTAAGGTTTTGATGATAGTTATATTATGAGTTTATAAGTTTTGATGTACCAAAGGAGTTCGGAGTCCCGGATGAGATTGGGGACAAGACGAGGAGTCTTGAAATGGTCGAGACATAAAGATTGATATATTGGACAACTATATTCGGACATCGGAAAGGTTCCGAGTGATTCGGGTATTTTCAGAGGTGCCGGGGAGTTACGGGAATACAAGGAAGAAGCAATGGGCCTTAATGGGCCTTAGTGGGAAGGACCAGGAGGTGGCGCGCGCCCCTCCCAAGCCCAGTCCGAATTGGACAAGGGGTTTGGGGCGCGGCCCCTCTCTCCCTTCCTTCCCCTCTTCCCCCCCTTTCCCCCCTTCTCCTAGTTGGACTAGGAAAGGAGGTAACCTACTCCAACTAGGAGTAGGAATCCTACACCCCTGGCGCGCCCCTCCTAGGGCCGGCCTCCTCCCCCCTTGCTCCTTTATATACGGGGGCAGAGGAGCACCTCTAGACACACAAGTTGATCGTCAAGATCGTTCTCTTAGCCGTGTGCGGTGCCCCCCTCCACCATAGTCCTCGATAATATTGTAGTGGTGCTTAGGCGAAGCCCTGCGACGGTAAAACATCAAGATCGTCACCACACCGTCGTGCTGACGGAACTCTTCCCTGACATTCTGCTGGATCGGAGTCCGGGGATCGTCATCGAGCTGAACGTGTGCTAGAACTCGGAGGTGCCGTAGTTTCGGTGCTTGATCGGTCGGGCCGTGAAGACGTACAACTACATCAACCGCGTTGTCATAACGCTTCCGCTGTCGGTCTACGAGGGTACGTAGATTACACTCTCCCCTCTCATTTCTATGCATCACCATGATCTTGCGTGTGCGTAGGAATTTTTTTGAAATTACTACGTTCCCCAACATCGACATCAGTAACATCATCCTTCCCCTTGTCACCTTCACTCCTTTCCCCTGTATTCACGGGGCTCTGGTTTTTGGTGTTGAACCGTCAACTTTGCTTGGGGTTGTAAGGGCCTCTCCCCCTTCCTCTACCTCCCGCTCCGCCCATGGTAGCACAGCCTCTCTAGGGTCCAGCTAACCCTTGGCCAATATGGCCAGCTCTGAAGGCATTAGCTAGCACAAACTCCCCCCATTCAAAGGTTGATTCATCATGCTCTCCATCACCAGATTCGTCATACCAGTGCCCAAACTCCCCACAATTGAAGCAGAAGGTGGGAAGCTTTTCATACTTCACTTGATATCCAACTCTCTCATTTCCCTTCTTCCCTGTCACAAACCATTTTATTTTGGCATTGACATCAATACTAACCTTCACCTGAACGAATTGTCCGAAGAAGCCCGCCGGCAGCCTTAACTGGACCTCCTCAACTTCTCCTATGAACGAGGCCATCCCTCGAACTGCTAGTTCTATTAGGAAGTTGTTTGGGAGACGATGAATCTGTGCCCACACTGTCAATCTATCCAGTGGGATGGATTCGGGTTTCTTAAAACCATCACAGTCCTTCATTATCACTGCTTGTCCCCTGAAAAGCCATGGACCTTCAAACATTGCCTTATTCCAATCTGCTAAGCATCCAAACTGCATTGTGAAAAGGTTGTCATTGACCCTCCTCTAGGCTACCAGTCTTGCTGGATTCCACGCCGCACGCATATCACCATACAGCGCTCTTGGACTGAAGGTCTTGGGGGTATGAACCCTAGCAATGGCCAGCCACTTGGCCAGCGTCATCAGATCCTGGAGCTCCTCCTCCCACACAAAGTCGTCATCTTCTTCTTCTTGCAGATTCAGTCATGCCAAGAGGTCATCCGATAGTGCGTCATTGGTTTGTGTGGTTTCCGACACCGAGCCACCTCCGCTAGAGGCATGCCCTTCCATATGTCCGTTCTCTTCTTTTCCCTTGACCAAACTTGTGTCTCTTGTGATGCTTGCGCGGTGAAACATACACTTGTGGCATCGGGGGCACAGCCGGCAATGTCGTTGCCACCACCATCGCCAGTGGGTTCTCCCCATGGTCGCCTGCGTTGGCGTTCGCTGTTGAGCTAGAGCTCGACACGTTTTCAACAGAAGGGCGTTTATTTGAAGCATGCATACCACCACTCGCCGCCACCCAAGCATTCCTCTCTTTGTCTGCATCAGTAACATCATCCTTCCCCTTGTCAGTTGTCCTTCTTTCCCCTGTATTCACTTGGTTCTGGTTCTGGGCGTTGAACCGCCAACTTCGGTTGAGGTTGTAAGGGCCTCTCCCCTTCCTCTACCTCCTGCTCCGCCCATGGTAGCACGGCCTCTCTGGGGTCCAGCTACCCCTCGTCCAATATGGCTATCTCTTAAGGCATCTTCTAGCACAAACTCCCCCCATTCAAAGGTTACCGTTCTTGTTGGTTCTATTATGAAGTTGTTTGGGAGACGATGAATCTGTGCACACACTGTCAATCTATCCAATGGGATGGATTCGAGTTTCTTAAAGCCATCATATTCCTTCATTGTCACTGCTTGTCCTCTAAAAAGCCATGGACCTTCAAACATTGCCTTATTCCAATCCGCTAAGCATCCAAACTGCGCTGTGAAAAGGTTGTCATTGATCCTCCTCCAGGCTACCGGTCTTGCTGGGTTCCATGCTGCACGCATATCACCATACAGCGCGCTCGAACTGAAGGTCTTGGGGGTATGAACCCTAACAATGGCCAGCCACTTGGCCGGCGTCATCACATCCGGGAGCTCCTCCTCCCACACAAAGTCGTCATCTTCTTCATCCTGCAGATTTAGTCGTGCTAAGAGGTCATCCGTGCTTTCTTTAGGCCCCCTCCTCTGCGCTCCAAACTAATCATCCGCCATAGCCCTCAGATCGGATTGCACAACAGCAAACCCTAGCGCTTCCCACCTCCTGACCCCCCCCCCCCGATTTATCTCACAGCCAAGGCCGAGTAGGATCACAAAGGACCCCCTCCCCCTTGATCAGCCCGAGTTGGAGAGAAGAAACAGCGGTGATCCAACGTGGTTACGAGGTAAATTCCGGCAGCATCGCCGGAAGCGAGAGAAACCCTAGCTTTCCACTACGGGAGAGAAACCTGAACTAACTCTCTCGAATTAAGTGAGCCTCCGGTATATGCACTTGGACTTGTTTCGAGGCTCTGTCGTCACAACGGGTCGTGCCTGCCACCTGGTGTGTGGTCTACAGTTCTGGATTTGGTAAAGTTCTATATAGTTTCTCGCTTTAAGCGAGCACACAGGGAAGTCTGGAAAACCATATTTGACGCTCTCTGCGTCTAAGGGTTGACCGACGCACAGGAGCTGGATCAATTGTGCCGGCCTTATCTCCCACTGTACGCATAGCAAGCATGTTCCAGTCTTGGGAACCTTGCAGATGGTTCACAGCCGATTTTCCCGGTTTCGGGGTATCTTCTAGAAGGTTCCTAACTGTTTTTGTTTTCTTTTCTTCTTTTTATGTTTCTTTTTATCATTTTTCGTGTCTGTTATTTCCTTTTCTTCCATTTTTGTTTCTAACTTTACAAATTTAACACATTGTTCAAAATATGCAAAATCGTTTACATTTCCAAATTTTGTTTGGCATTTAAACAAAATTGAATTTTCAAAAATTGTTCGAAGTTTGAAACATTGCTGGAGTTTTACAAAAATGTTCAAAGTCTGAGAAAAATGTTCCCATTTCAATTTTTTGTTCGCCTACACAAAAAAGGTGCACCTTTCCAAAAAAAATCAGCATTTTCAAAGTTTCTCGGTTTCATTTTTTCACTGAATTACCAAAGTTCTTCCTGTTTTCAAATTTTGTTCATCAATTCAAAAAATGTTCACTTTTTGATATATGTTCCTAGGTTTAGAAAATAGTTTCAGATTCAACTTTTTGTTCACCTATATAGAAAATATTTTCATTTTCAAAACTGTTCACGATTTTCTAATTGTTCTAAGTTTATAAAATTTGTTCTGAACTTAAGATTTGTCCCTGTTTTCAAATTTTGCTCGCCAGTTCACATAATGTTCACGTTTTCAAAACATGTTCTGGAATTTTGAAGAAAAGAATCATGTTTCCAATAATGTTTTAGAAATTTTAAAAATGTTCTATAAATTTTAAAAAGATTGATGTTTAAATAAATTGTTTAGAATTTCCAAAGATGTTCCAATTTTTTTACTTTTGTTTACAAATTCGAAAAATGTTCAGGCATTTGAAAAAAAAATCATAGTTTTCTTGAAATTATCCGTAAATTCAATAAAGCGTTTGAAATTTTAAACAATTTTAGCAATTTTTAAGTAATGTTTGGTTTACATAGCTAAATTAAGTTATTTTATAGTGTGCTCTACTCATTATGTTACCAGTAATCAATAGGTGCACTCGTATGTCTGTAGTGTGAATCCCAGTTAGTGCGGCAAACATTTCTGGCATTTCCTATTTGGCGCCACAGGCGCCAATTAACGTGCATTTTGTTAACTGGCGCCTGTGGCGTCCGTAACCCATCTAGGCGCCGGTTGACGATTTATTTTCAAAAACCCTATGAACGTTTTTGAGATTGATGAACTTTTTTGAAAATTCATGAACTTTGTACGAAATTTAATTAACATTTGTCATCAAAATGGATGAATTTTTTTATTTATGAACTTTTTTCCAGTTCCATGAACTTTTTCTAAAAATACATGAACTTTTTTCAATTTCTATAAAAAAAATTCAAATTTAATGAACTTTTGCTAAATTGGATGAACTTTTTTTCAAATTGATGAACTTTTTCAAAATTTATGAAACTTTTTTAAAGATGTGAACGTACTTTTTCAAATGGATGAACTTTTTTTCTTTAAATCTGTAAACCTTTCTTCATTCCATATTTTTATTTTCGTAAAAAAAATTAAATTTTTTTGGGGCAGCATGTTAGTGGGCCGGCCCATGCTAGGAGCGCTGCAGGCACCGGATCGTTAACGGGCGCCTGCGGCGTTGTATAGGAGCTCCCGAGCATTTTTGAGAGAGCTCCTATTGGACGCATTCTGCGTCAAACAACTGTACGACGCACACACCGAAATCCCGACTGGGCGGGCCCAATAGTGGGCGCTTTTTGCTTGTACAGTAGCGCTGCGATGATAATGATAAAAAAATAAAGTAAACGACCTTCTGCCAGGATTCGACCTCAGAACTTCCAAGTTGCGTTCCACATGAGCAAACCACTAGACCTATCACGTGTTGGTTGTTAAATAATGAAGCGTGCTAATATAAGAACTAACACCAATGAAGAATCTGGAGAGTTTTTTCAATTTTTTCAAACTTTCCTTCGAAATTGTTATTTTTTAACAAACGAGCAATGTTTCAAAATACGATAACTTTTTTAACAACTCGGACATATTTTCAAATTTCAAAAAATAAAAACAAAAGGCGTGAACATTTTTCGACATATTTGTTTAAAAATTCCTGAACATTTTCCGAAAACCCGAACATTTATAGAATCTTGAGAACAAAAATTTGATAATGGGAACAGTTTTTCAAAAAGCACAAACTTTTTTGAACGTACGATTACGCAAACAAATTTTTGAACCGGAATTAGTTACTGTAGTGAACAACTTTTTGAACGTACAATTACACAAACAAATTTCTGAAAACGAAAAATATTTGAGTTTCCCAAAAAAATTGGAATTTGTGACATTTCTTTAAACAACAAACATGTTTTTACTCTGGAGAACAAATTTTGAAACGGAGAACAAATTTGGAAGCGTGAACAATTTTTTAAAGCACAAACATTTTTTGAATCTTGAGAACAATTTTGAAAAATCGCGAACAAATTTGGAAGCGTGAACAATTTTTTAAAGCATGAACATTTTTTGAATCTTGAGAACAAATTTTGAAAAACCCTGAACAAATTTGGAAGCGCGAATATTTTTTGAAAACGTGAACATCTTATGAAATATGGTACATTTTCTGCATTTCGAAAGTTTTGAACTTTTTTGTGTAACGAGAACAATTTTTGAATTTTGAGAACATTTTTCGAAAACTGAAATTTTTATAAAAAATACGAAGAAAATTTGAATATATTTGAGTTTCTTTTGAAGAAAAGAGAAAAAAAGGAAAAGAAATAGAAAGAAAACAAAAAAATCAGGAGCAGTTTTCAAAATTGTGAACAAAAATTTGAAAATGTGAACACTATTTCAGGAATATGAACAAATTTTGACAAAAAGAACATTTTTGAAAATTCTAAACCATATTCGAAGTTTTTGAAAACCATATTAAAAAATAAAAAACAAAGAAAACGGGAAAAAAGAAATAACAGAATAAGACTGAAGAAAACCAGAAAGAATCAGTAGAAGGTTTTAAGTTTTGTCATCGCTTTTACTTTCTTTAAGTTTAGCTTTGTTATTTTTTCACATCCACGAGTCAGTCGCGATGGCTACCGCCGTTGTACCTCCACAGGAGGTCGTTAGTTCGATCCCTGTCGCGAGCATTTTTTGTTGCGGTTTTTTAATCTCGCGAAGGAAACCAGTTAAATGGGCCGGCCCAGGGTGAGCTATGCCCTGTGCGAAGCGGCGACTACTTGCCGCAGTAAGCGGCGAATAGGAAATTCCCATTTTTCACCCCACAGCTCGCTTCACTTCATCTAGAATGGGCCGGCCCAGTCGGGCACGCACACACGGGAAGCCTCGCGTCTGGCGGAGCCAAAATGGGCCGGCCCAGCCGAGCAGAAGGCCATGGCCTGTTATTTATTTATTTCTGTTTTGTGCTCTCGTCTTTTGCTTTATTTTTGTACTTTTATTTATATTCTAAAATATTATACATAAAAAAACACACTTCAAAAAAACTTTGAAAAATTGATGAACAAGTTTTAGAAAATATTGAATAAGTATTAAAAAATGCTGAACAAGTATTTGAAATTTTTGAATAAGTAATAAAATGTTGAACAATTATTTGACAAATGTTGAATAATAAATTGATTGTGTATTTAAAAAATGTTGTACAATTATTTGAAAATGTTGAATAAGTATTTGAAAATGTTGAACAAATATTAAAAAAATGAACAAGTATTTGAAAAATATTGAACAAGTATTTAAAAAGTGTTGAATAAGTGTTCGGACAATGTGTATATAAAAAATGTTGATCACTTATTAACAAAATGCTTTAGACATATACAAAAATATAGAGTGAAAATGAGAAAAAACATAAGAAGAAAATAAGAAATGAAGAAGAAATGTTAGACATGTATTTGAAAAACATTGTTGACATATACAAAAAATGTGGAATAATAAACAAAAGAGGAAAGAAAACCGAAAATGAAAACAAAATAAGCAAAATAAGAAATAAATAAAAATGAAAGAAACAAAATGCAAAAAAGAATGTAAAACAGAGAAGAGAGAAGAAAAAAGTATCAGAATAAAAGAAAGTAAAAGGAGAATAAAGAAAACCAAAGAAAAAGGGAGAAGAAAAAAGAAAAGAAATAAAGTAAAGGAAAAAATCTCTAAGAAAACGGCACGAGTTGCCTCAAGTAGGTGGCAGCCCTTCGTCTTACCATGGAAAGTAGTTTGGCGGAGTGGCTAGTGCAGCGCGCCTTCAACCTGAAGGCCAGAGACCGATTACCGCTTTCCTTTATTATGAATATGCGCATGTAAACGGGCGGGCCCAATACGTCACGAGGGGGGAAAAAGCTTCAGCGAGATCTAGTGCTTGTCTGGCTTAAGGCGATAAATAGTCGGAGCGGCGACCTAGCGCGTACACTGTGATCGCTATGCGAAGATACCGGGCCGGCACACGTAAACTATTGGGGAGCCTTCCCTTCCGGTTTAGAGAAGGTTATAGAACCTTCACATGCCGGTTTTCCTTTCTTTCTCTTTCTTTTTCTGCTTCGTTCTCATTTTGAGGACATCTTACCAATTCCTGAACATGTTTCTGAGATCATGAATAGTATGAAATCATAAATATTTTTTGAATTAACAAACATTTTTTGCAAATGTGAATATATTTTGACTTGATGAACTCTTTTTGAAATCTTGAACATTTTTTGAATTCAGAAACAGATTTTGAAATTGTGAATATTTTTCGAATTTGTAAATTTTTTTCTTGCAAATTCGTGGACATTTTATGAAATTGTGAATAATTTTCTGAAATTTGTGAACCTTTTGCGAATTAGGACTGAAGATGCATTTTGGAAGAATTAGAACTAAGAGTGTGTTTGGTTTCTGCCCTGGTGCAAAATTGCCTGACCTGGAGCTTCCCTGGGATCTGCCTGGGTCTTGTTTGGTTTGTGTCCAGGAACAATAGATACTAGCCCGGCATGCAAAAGCCTGAAACGTGATTAGCCGCACCTAACCGGCCGGCAGCGGGGTTAGCGTGAGCCAGGCGTCCTGGGTGTGCCTGCAGGGGTGCCTGGCAATACTATATTATTTCTTTTGCATCAAGTCGATCATGGGTTTCTTTATATACTAATTGCACTGCACGGCAGTCGCAGGGCCAGGGTGTAAACCAAACGCATGCACGCCAGGCCCGCCTGACCAGGCTAAAATTTCCAACAAGTGAGGCTGGGTCCAGGCATGAGTTTTTCGCAGGCATGTTGTTCAGGCCTTCAACCAAAGTGACCCTAAAAGTTATTTTAGTCCTAATTCTTTCAAAACGCATCTTTAGTTCCTAATTTTTTCAATAAGTGGTTCACCCAAGGTAGTTTTTCGCACGATCATTTGCAGACCTTCTTGCTTGCGTGTTGACCCACGCCACGTCCATTTAGGGTCACTAGCTGCTGAGGAACATTGCGAAAACCCTAATTTTTTTGCCGCTATTGTCCCGTAACTATGTGATTTCCTCTACTCTGTCACAGTCACTAGCGGTAGGCATTGATTTAGTTCGATTTGCACTGTTTTGTTAAGTTCCTCAAACCGCTTGCTTCGATTTGGGGTTAGGCAGTAGGAGCTTGTGGAGGAGGCAGCGCTACCGACGCTGAGTACTTGTATTTGCGTTGGTATTTTCTCGAAGAGGAGAGGATGATGCAGCACAGCAACGGTAAGTATTTTCCTCAGTTATGAAACCAATATTATCAATTCAGTACGAGAACCAAACAACACTATATAAACGGTACCTGCACACAAAAAACAAATACTTACAACCCAATGCGTAAGAGAATAATAATGTGACAGTATAGAAGAATAATAAATTATACATACGTTGGAGACGTATCAGACGCCGCCGCCGACGCTCCTCTTCCAAAATGAATTATTTTTTGAAATTCATGAACTTTTTGTGAATTTTGGGAACATCTTAAAAATTCACGAACCCAACCACTGAACCCTTGGATGCAACATCAAAGTCACTTTTTTTTTTTGCGGGTAAACATCAAAGTCACTCTGTCTGAAAGTCAGCTTTGGTCGGGTCAGGTCAGGTGTAGTACTGTCTGATGGAGTATCATGGGTTCACTGCGATAGTACTCCTTCCGTTCATAATTACTTGTCTCAGAAATTGATGTATTTAGAACTAAAATACGTCTAGATACATCCATTTCTACGACAAGTAATTGTAAACGGAGGGAGTACAGGCTTTGCTCGTCGGTGTTACTGCCGCGCGGCCATTGGGCGGCATGCAGACGCCAGACGCGAGATGACACCGACGATGGATGTTTTTCTGCTTGGCATGTCTCCGCCCATCACACTGACAAAATGCCAGTGTCAATAGATTCTGTTGCTTTTCCTATGTTCACGGCCTGAATATTACTAATGTATCATTGTGCCTTCTTTAAGATCGACGTCGTACAAAGGACAAGGAGTTAGCCGGCGACTAATTGGGATCTATGGCTCTACGAGGCTACTAATTTTGGATTCAGAAGACGTCTTAAAAGATTCGCGAGTGTTTCAAGAAAAGGCCTCGGCCAGCATCTCCGTCTGAAGGAGCATCATGACGAAATGGAATTTTCCAAAGGAAAATTTTCTTGAAAAAGGAAAAGAAAAAGAACTTCAAGAGGAATATCAACGCCAAGGGAAATACTATCGTGAATTTCCAGAGAAAAAGAAAAAGAATGTGCGTTGACTCCCTTTTGTTGTTCTCTGTCTAGCAGCCCAAGTCAAACACCGGGGTACATGATATTCGTCAGACACCGCCCCTAACCGTGAGGTGATTATTCTCGCACTCGTAGCTAATGGCGGAATCTCTACCTAACCTTTCTTTTCTTCCCCAGCTTGCTTTATATGGAAAAATTCCGGTGTGCGTGGGTGCATGCTGACATGAGCTGATTCCCGGGAAAATCATTTGCAACCTCGAACCATTTCCGTTGCATCAGCACTACTCCCCGGGCGACGGATGGGTGCAACACTAAAAAAGAGCGATGGATGGGTGGATGTGTGGAGGAGGTCGGGTTTGGGTTGTTTCTGCTGCCTCCTTTCCCTGTCATGGGAAACAAAGGAGAGGATCGGATGCCAAACTGTTAATTAAATCGATCCCGCCGTTCACAGAAGGGTCAATGGGTCAATCCGGAACAATATTATCATCTTGCGAGCCATGATTTGGTATTTCGGATCACTGCCTCACATTCTGTAAGCATGGTTCGGTGATTGGGAATCGCTTTTGGTCAGTTCTCAGTTTAGTTTCTCGCGGCACAGCGGCACGGCGCGGTAGAAGGCCGGGCGCTGTGACAGTTACGGTGCACATCGGATGCCCGTAACGTCCACAGCGCAGCAACGGGCTTTTTATTACGACTCCGACCAGATTTAATGTGTGGGTGCGTACTCCACGGAAATAACTACACATTGATGCCAGAATTAACGTTCAGCTCGCTAGTAGTGGGAGGAGGAGTAGAATTTTCTCTTCTTTTGTGGGTCGTTTGCACGGCGTGGCATTCAAAATTCAAACCGAATCGTCCATCCATGGATCTGTGGTGCAGCAGTGTTTCATTTATACGGGTACACGGTACACTTAATTGCTCTTGCATCACGCACTCCGTATCGTCACTTACTATCAGAGTGGTGACATCTTGGGCCGTTGCATCCGTATATATATACTCCCTCCTCCCAAATACTACTAATATATAAGATCGTTTTATACTACTAGTATGTATGGTTTGACTGGTGCTCGCCGGCAGTAATTTTGGCTTCACCGGCTTGTTTCCGAGCGCAGTAAAAACACTGTGATGGAGATCTTAACCTCGACCATTATCCACGTCTCAATTCCAACGTGTTTGCAGTTGCAGAGAGCTTTCAGCTCAGCTCGACGATGATGTAAGGAATGAATGGGGCATGTGTGTCTCTGAAAGCAATCAGAGCATGGCGGCGTCGGCTTTACTACTGTTCTGCATTTCCTGCCTGCATTGCATGTGTACGCGCGTGTCTGCGCCGCGGTGTGCGCCCGTCAGTGTGTCAGGGTCAGAGCGCGGTAACTTTGCGTGGAAGTAACCGATCGAGGTGCCGTGGGATCCGTCATCGGCTTAGTACAGTAGTACCGCTGTATTTCGTGTCGTGACAGATACAGCGAGTACTCTGTAACGTTTCGATTGTACGTACATACGTCCCTAAAAAAAAAAGATTGTACGTACATACTCCCTCCGTCCGAAAATACTTGTCAAGAAAATGGGTAAAAATGGATGTATCTAAAACTAAAATGCGTTAGATACATCCATTTTTCCGACAAGTATTTCCGGACGGAGGGAGTACGTATTTGGTACTCAAGCATCCAAGTTAGTTCGTCAAACCACAACTATCAAACGGATACCGTCTTTGCTGCAGGTAGACCGTATACTGATAGTGTAGTACGTACTACGTCTGTACGTGCAGTGCTACGTCGAGTCGTCGACCAAACATCAATGGCCGGTTAATTTGTTGGCAAGGTCAAACTGGAAGCTCAACTGGTCGTACTACACCGCTGCTATACTCCCATTTAGAGCGAGGTCGTCCTAGAATGAGCAATTTAGGGCGAGTTCCGAAATGGTCGACAGGTTCATAATCGATTAGTTGAGAGTTTGTCGTTGTACAATTCTTCTTTCTTGCAAAGAGGTCAATAGATCAATGCTTTGTTTGGATGTTTGTATTGAAGCTCTCCGTATTGAATTGGTTGGAATACAAAATCAATTGAGGAACCGAAATGAGACTGAGTACGAATTCCCTTGTTTGGGTGCTCATTGAATTGGCTCATGAAATCCCATTGAGGTTTCAATATCAAATCATTTTTGGATGACAAACTCTGGAATTGCATAGTAACATGAGTTCTTCCAAATTCTTTACATAAAAAGTATGTTGCAATAGTTATGATAGGCTCAAGTTCAACAAGACAATCATGAACACATGCAGAATAGCTCACTTCATGAATAACTCTGGAGTAATCTCAACAAAATACTCGGTAGATTTTCCCAACGTAATGATAAAAGAAAAGTATGATTAATTATGAGCCACGACAGAAGTATTCATTGAAACAGAACACGCAAAATTCAGCTCTCAAATGACCCAATGTGCTCCACTATCCAAGTAGACAGAGGGATCAATCTAGTGCCACTTCGAAAGCAAAAGGGGGAAGGTGAGGCAAGGAAGGGAAAGAATGAGAGAGGTAGTGTGACGGTGTCCCAGACTAGGGGTCACTCATCACGTCGTCTCCCAGCTCACTTCATGAATAGTTTTGGAGTAATATCAAAAGAATACTCTGTAGATTTTGATTTTCCCAACAAAATGATAAAAAAAAGCATCAAATGACCTTATGTGCTCCAGTATCCAAAGTAGACAAAAGGATCAATCTAGTGCCATTTTGACAGAAAAGGGGGTGGATAGGATGGGCCGGGAGAGAAGGATGTTATAAGAGGCAGAGGAGACCTGCCATGTGGATGGGGGAGGAGGGGATGGGAGGTGGCGAGTGTCGTGGGGATGATTCCGACAATAGAGAGGGGATGAGGATGGAGCTGGATCTAACTAATCGCAAGTCTGAGACGTGCGATTTACTCCCTATGTAAACTAATATAAGTGTGTTTAGATCACTAAAGTACTGATCTAAGCGCTCTTATATTAGTTTATGGAGGGAGTACTAGTTTGAGCTCCTATGAGAAGAGGTAAGAACGCTATGTCTCGACCCCTGGGAGCCTTCCTCTTTATTTGTGTCTGATGATGATTACAAAGGATGTGAATCCCCGTCTACGAGCTAAGGGGCGGCTTATATAGAGTGTGTCGGACCCCTGGTCCTTGCCATTACACGGGAGCTAAGGGATTATATTGAATAAACCCGCTACCAATGGTAACTAACGAAGTTAATGCTAGTAACGCATGCCCCACAAGCTGCCTTGGCGCTTCAGATATCTCTATCGCGTGTTCATCTTCACCATCCGAGTGACTTAGCCATGCGAGTATGTTCATCCGTCTGAGTACCTGGTACACAGATGCATCCGAGTAACAAAAACTCCAATGTGGTCGATTGGCTTCTCAGATGGCCGATGTTAGTCTTACCCATGGATTCTATGGTTCATGATACCTTGGACCTTCATGAGCCTACCCTTTATGAGTAACCCCGTCATTAGCCCCTGAATCCATCATGATTTTGTGAAGTGAGTGCTACTTATGAGCTCCATTGGGATTTCCTCGAAGAGGAGAGGATGATGCAGTACAGTAGAGATAAGTATTTACCTCGGTTAAAAACCAAGGTTATCAATCTAGTAGAAGAACCACGCGAAACCTCGTTAACAACACCTACACACAAAAGAGCAAATACACATATTATTCACTTGTTATTGAACCATTCGATGTCCGGGGCTTTGATTATATGGGACCCTTTCCTTCTAATGGGTATGCACATATTTTAGTTGTTGATGATTACGTTACTAAGTGGGTAGAAGCTATTCCAACTAGTAGTGTTGATCATAACACTGCTATTAAAATGCTTAAAGAAGTCATTTTCCCGAGGTTTGTAGTTCCTAGATATCTAATGACTGATGGTGGTTCACATTTTATTCATGGTGCTTTCCGTAAATTGCTTGCTAAATATGATGTCAACCATAGAATTGCATCTCCATATCATCCTCAGTCTAGTGGTCAAGTAAAATTGAGTAATAGAGAAATAAAATTGATTGCAAAAGACCGTCAATGGATCTAGAAAGAACTGGTCCAAGAAACTCGATGACACATTATGGGCTTATAGAACTGCTTATAAAAACCCTATGGGTATCTCTCCGTATAAAATGGTTTATGGAAAAGCATGTCACTTACCTCTTGAACTAGAACATAAAGCTTTTTCGGCAATTAAAGAGCCCAACTATGATTTTAAACTTGCCAGTGAGAAGAGGTTATTTGACATTAGCTCACTTGATGAATGGAGAACCCAAGCCTATGAAAATGCCAAGTTGTTTAAATAAAAAGTTAAACGATGGCATGACAAAAGGATACAAAAGCATGAATTTAATGTAGGTGACCTTATCTTGCTGTACAATTCTCGTTTAAATTTTTTGCAGGAAAACTTCTCTCTAAATGGGAAGGACCCTATATTATCGAGGAGGTCTACCATTCTGGTGCTATCAAGATCAACAACGCCGAAGGCACCAACCCGAAGGTGGTAAACGGGCAAGGAATCAAACATTATATCTCATGTACTCCCATAAATATTGAAACCAAGATTATTAATACCAAAACTCCGGAGGAGTACATAAGGGAGACCTACCCGAACGCTGCAGACTCCGAAAAGGAATAGGTATGTGGTACGGTAAGTAAATCGACCCCAAAACTTTTCCAATGGCAATTTTACTCCGTTTTGGAATATTTTAAAAAATTGTAAAATAAAAAGTAGTCTAAAAAGTGCACGAGGAGGCGACAAGCCTTGGGGGCACACCCTACCCCCTGGCGTGCCTCCTAGGCTTGTGGCCACCTTGTTTGCCCTCCGGAGTCCGTTTTCTTGTAGCACACTTCTTTTGGTCGGTAAAAATTCATTATATAATCTCCCAGAGGTTTTAACCACCGTACCATGGCAAAATCCCATGTCTTTGTTTCTAACTATTTTTCCGATAGATCTGAAGGGATGTCGTCCCAAGATTTGGAGGGAGAGAGCTATGTAGCTGATTACATTGCAGACCCCAAGGTTTACGGGGATGTGGAGCATTATTGTTGGGCCATGGAGGAAGAAGAAGACTACAAAGGAAGAGACAAGTTCCGATGAAGAGGAAGTCCCACTACCCCAACCTAGGGACATGCACGTGGAGTTCAAAAAGTTGACTCTCCCTAATAAAACAAAGAAACCTAAGATCGAGTTTATCCCTTTTCGTCTTTTGCGGGAGAATAAGAAAGAGTCATGCAAAAAGATATTAATACTAGAGCAGGAGATCGATGACCTGAAGGACGAAAATACCATCCTCATGAGTACGCTGAGGAGAAAGGACAAGCCTACAACATCATCAACTCCATCATCACCACCTCCGAAGAAAGAGATCTAAATACATGAGTATGGACACTCCCCTTGCCTTGTGCCAAGCTTGGGAGGTGCCCCGATATCGTATCATTATCACATCTTTACCTTTATCGTTTTTCTTAGTTCGATCCTTTTCGTTATATCTCGG
Organism: Triticum urartu; assembly: GCF_056163025.1. Lineage (NCBI taxonomy): Eukaryota > Viridiplantae > Streptophyta > Magnoliopsida > Poales > Poaceae > Triticum > Triticum urartu. The sequence continues at coordinate 112,161,460 of NC_141875.1, read as the reverse complement.
CTTAGTAGAATAATGTTTAGTATGATCTAGCTTTGAGTTTTGCTTTGTGATCTATCTATGTAATTGATTCCATGAGTTATATAATAAAGAGTAGTTTTGAGTTGAGGGCTTTTCTTTCTTGCTATGATCTTGAGAAAAAGAAAAGAATAAAAGAAGTAAAAAGGATTATATAATGACCTTATGGATAGTGATGACTTCACACATAAAGAGTATGATGAATAAAATTTGTTGGGACTTGACAAACTTAATTTTGGTCATTGTTGCAATTAATAGGAGTAGTAAAGAAAGAGAGGTTTCACATATAAATATACTATCTTGGACATCTTTTGTGACCGTGAGCACTCATTAAAACATTACATGCTAAAAGGTTGACGTTGGACAAGGAAGACAACATAATGAGTTATGTTTTCTTATATCCGAATAGAAGTTATATTGTCATGGATCCTCCAACATGTCGAGCTTGCTTTCCCTCTTATGCTATCCAAATCTTTTGCACCAAGTAGAGATACTACTTGTGCATCCAAATATCCCTTAAACCAGTTTTGCCATGAGAGTCCACTATATCTACCTATGGATTGAGTAAGATCCTTCAAGTAAGTTGTCATCGGTGCAAGCAATAAAAATTGCTCTCTAAAATATGTATGATCTTTTAGTGTAAAGAAAATAAGCTTTATACGAACTTGTGATATGGAAAAAATAAAACGACGGACTGCAAAATAAAGTTCTTTATCACAAGCACAATATAAAGTGGCGTTCTTTTGCATTAAGATTTTGTGCATCGACCATAAAAGCGCATGACAACCTCTGCATCCCTCTGCGAAGGGCCTGTCTTTTACTTTTACCTTCTTACAAGAGTCATGGTGATCTTCACCTTTAATTTTTACACTTTTTCCTTTTTGGCAAGCACTATATGTTGGGGAAGATCCATATATATATATATATATATATATATATATATATATATATATATATATATATATATATATATATATATATATATGGTCGCGCTATTCGTCACCCTGAGTGAGGAATAGTTATTCTTCACCCCCCTCTATTTTACCATCAATGCACCGTAATTTTACATTCCGTAAGTTTTGTCTTATTTCCAACGTAAAAAGAGGCCGTAAGAAAATATATAATCGTCGTAAAAGATATTTTATTTTATGTAAAATTACAAATGTAAAAACATAGTGTAAAATACACATAAACTGCAAATTTTCTTGTCTTATGACCTATATTTTTATTTTCTTATGCCAAATTTTATGTAGTGAATCAATAGGAATGTAACTATTTGAATTTCAAACGTAATTTAATTATGAAATGATCGTAAGATTACCTCGGATGAAGAATAACTTATTCTTCACCCTGAGTGATGAATAGTATCACTATATATATATATCCACTCGGATGTAGGTTATCATAAAGTATTATTGTTGACATTACCCTTGAGGTAAAAGGTCGGGAGGCGAAACTATAAGCCCTATCTTTCTCTGTGTGTGACTGAGGCAAGGATGGTTGTGGCAAGCTAAAAAGCAAAGACTCAAATCATACAAGACACTCCAAGCAAAACACATATCATGTAGTGAATAAAAATATAGCCTCAAGTAAAGTTACCGATAGACGAAGACGAAAGAGGGGATGTCATTCGGGGCATCCCCAAGCTTAGGCTCTTGGTTGTCCTTGAATATTACCTTGGGCTACCTTGGGCATCCTCAAGCTTAGGATCTTGCCACTCCTTATTCCATAGTTCATCAAATCCTTACCCAAAACTTGAAAACTTCACAACACAAAACTCAACAGAAAATCTCATAAGCTCTGTTAGTATAAGAAAATAAATCACCACTTTTGGTACTGTTGTGAACTCATTGTTTATTTATCTTGGTGTAATATCTACTATATTCCAACTTTTCCATGGTTCATACCCCTTGATACTACCCATAGATTCATCAAAAATAAGCAAACAACACATACAAAACAGAATCTGTCGAAAACAAAACAGTCTGTAGTAATCTGTAACTCTAGAATACTTCTCTAACTCTAAAATTCTGAAAATTTAGGACAGCCTAAGCAATTTTTTTATTAATCTTCTACAAAAAGAATCAGTATTTTATCGCGCTTCTGTTAAAAATGAGAATTGTTTTCTTGAGCACAAAAGTTTCTGTTTTTCAGCAAGATCAAATCAACTATCACCGCAAGCCATCCTAAAGGTCTTACTTGGCACAAACACTAACTAAAACACAAAACCACATCTAACCAGAGGCTAGCTGAATTATTTATTGCAAAACAGGAACAAAAATCAAGAAACAGAAATAAAATTGGGTTTCCTCCCAACAAGCGCTATTGTTTAACGCCCCTAGCTAGGCATAAAAACACAAACAAATCTAGGTATTGTCATCTTTGGTATGCAATCCATAAGTAGCTCTCATAATAGATTCATATGGCAATTTAGTTTTCTTTCTTGGAAAGTGTTCCATGCCCTTCCTTAACGGAAATTGAAATCTAATGTTTCCTTCTTTCATATCAATAATTGCACCAATCGTTCTAAGGAAAGGTCTACCAAGAATGATAGGACATGTAGGATTGCAATCTATATCAAAAACAATGAAATCTACGGGCACATAATTTCTATTTTCAACAATAAGAACATCATTAATTCTTCCCATAGGTTTCTTAATAGTGGAATCCGCAAGATCCAAATTTAAAGAACAATCATCAAATTCATGGAAACCTAGCGCATCACATAAAGTTTTTGGAATCGTGGAAATGCTAGCACCCAAATCACACAAAGCACGGCACTCATAGTCTTTAATATTAATCTTAATAGTAGGTTCCCACTCATCATAAAGTTCTCTAGGGATAGAAATTTCCAATTCAAGCTTTTCTTCAAAATATTGCATCATAGCATCAACAATAGGTTTAGTAAAAGCTTTGTTTTGACTATAAGCATGAGGAGAATTTAACATGGATTGCAACAAGGAAATACAATCTATTAAAGAAAAATTATCATAATTAAATTCCTTGAAATCCAAAAGAGTGGGTTCATTGCTACTTAAAGTTTTAACCTCTCCAATCCCACTTTTATCAATTTTTGCATCAAGATCTAAAAACTCCGAATCATTGGGATGCCTTCTAACTAAAGTTGACTCATCTCCAGTCCCATATTTATCAAGATTTACATTGGAAAACAAAGATTCAATAGGAGTCACATCAATCAATTTAAGATCTTCATCATTATTTAAAGACTCTGGTTTAGCGGCCATCTTATTTACTAAGGTAGCTTGTTTATTAGAAATTTGGCCTACTAAATTTCCAAGATGAGCAAACTGAGATTTCAAACCATAAAATTCCTTAGACATATCATCGAGCTCTTTATTCATGTACTCCATAAAACTTTTCTGCTCCTTAAGCTCATTTCTAAAGAAACTATTATGCTCAAATTGTAAAGACATGAAGCTCCTAACATTATTTCCAATTTCTTCCAACCTCCTAAAGTGAGGATCAACGTTATTTGGTTGAGCCATCGTGACAAAGCAAACAATCCAACACACAAGCACACAAAAAGCAAACGAAGAAGACGAGCATAAGAGGGGGGAAGAAAAGGCAAATCTTTTTGAAAATCATTTTAGAAGTGGAGGTGAGGAAAACGAGAGGCAAATGACGAATAATGTAATGCAAGAGATGAGAGTTTATGATGGGTACTTGGTATGTCTTGACTTGGCATAGATCTTCCCGGCAACGGTGACAGAAATTCTTCCTGCTACTTCTCTAGCTTGCATTGATTTTTACCTTGAAGAGGAAAGGGTGGTGCAGCAAATTAGAGATAAGTATTTCCCTCAGTTAGAGAACCAAGGTATTAATCCAGTAGGAGACAACACATAAATCACCAATACATGCACAAACAATCAACCAACTTGCACCCAACGCGATAAAGGGTTTGTCAACCCCTTCACAGTCACTTGCAAAAGTGAGATCTGATAGAGATAGATGAAACTAAACAAACGACAAAGTAAATATTTTTGGTATTTTTGGTTTATAGATTGGAAAGTAAAATATTTCAAAAATAGTAGATTGGAAACTAATATGATGGAAAATAGTAGATCGGAAACTTATATGATGGAAATAGACCCGGGGGCCATAGGTTTCACTAGAGGCTTATCTCAAGATAGCAAATAATACAGTGGGTGAACAAATTACTGCCGAATAATTGATATAAAAGCGCAAAGTTATGACGATGTCTAAGGAAATGATCATGAAATATAGGCATCACTTCCGTGTCAAGTAGACCAAAACGATTATGCATCTACTACTATTACTCCACACATCGACCGACTCCTGCCTGCATCTAGAGTATTAAGTTCATGAAGAACAAAATAACGCATTAAGTAAGATGACATTATGTAGAGGAGTTAACTCAAGCAATATGATGAAAACCCCATCTTTTTATCCTGGATGACAACAATACAATACATGCCTTGCTGCCCCTACTGTCACTGGGAAAGGACACCACAAGATTGAACCCAAAGCTGAGCACTTCTCCCATTGCAAGAAAAACCAATCTAGTTGGCCAAACCAAACCGATAATTTGAATAGTATTACAAAGATATCAAATCATGCATATAAGAATTCAAACAAGATTCAAATAATATTCATAGATAAGCTGATCATAAATCCACAATTCATCGGATCTCGGCAAACACACAGCAAAAGAATATTACATCAGATAGATCGCCAAGAACATCGAGGAGAACATGGTGTTAAGAATCAAAGAGAGAGAAGAAGCCATGTAGCTACTAGCTATGGACCCATAGGTCTGTGGTAAACTAGTCACGCTTCATCGGAAGGGCAATAGAGTTGATGTAGAAGCCCTCCGTGATCGAATCCCCCTCCGGCAGGGCACCGGAAAAGGCCCCTAGATGGGATCTCACGGGTATAGAAGGTTGCGGCGGTGTAAAAGTGTTTTCATGGATACTTCTAGTGATTTGGGAATATATGTGAATATATAGGCGAAGGAATTAGGTCAGGGGAATCACGGGGGGGGGGGGGGGGGGACAAGGCAGGGGGCGCGCCCAGGGGGGCTCCTCCGACTTGGTCTCCAAGTCTCCTGGTTGTCTTCTGGTCCAAGAAAAATCATCGCGGAGGTTTTATTCCGTTTGGTATTCCTGTTCTGCGAAACTCAAAAACAAGGAAAAACAGAAGCTGGCACTGGGCTCTAGGTTAATAGGTTAGTCCCAAAAATAATATAAAATAGCATATTAATGCATATAAAACATCCAAAACAGATAATATAATAGCATGGAACAATAAAAAATTATAGATACGTTGGAGACGTATCACAAATTTGAGAGACCTATTCTGCACAACTCCTTTGGTAACTGGAATTTGGTAAGGAAACATTTATATTACGTGCTAAAATTTTTATCACTTGTCACCATGGAAAACAATCCTTTGAGGGGCTTCTTTGGGGTATCTTCACCCCGACCAGTAGAGCAAGAAGTTGCTCCTCAACCTACTGAACCTATTGAAAATATCTATTATGAGATTTCTTTGGGTATGATAGAGAAACTGCTAGCTAATCCTTATGCAGGAGATGGAACATTACATCCTGATAAAGCAAATCACTACTTTAAGTATTGTTGCAAACCCATTCATATTTTATTACTGCATTATAGCTACTTTATTCTAACTTCACCATGGCTTATACCCCCCCGATACAATCCATAGAGTCATCAAAACAAGCGAACAACGCAACAAAAACAGAATCTGTCAAAAACAGAACAATCTGTAGCAATTCGAACAATGTACTTCTGTAACTGCAAAAATTCTGAACAATTAGGACAACATGGTAAATTTGTATATCAATCATGTGTCAAAAAATTCAGAATTTTATCACGCTCTAGAAAATCTCAACAACTCTGCTACTGGACGCAAAAGTTTGTGTTTTTGCACATAATCAAAGCAACTACCATCCAAATTATCCCAAAGGCTTTAGTTGGCACAAACACTAATTAAAACACAAAAACACAACCATAACCGTAGCGTAATTGTGTGCACACAAGAAAACAGAAAAAATATAACTATTGGGTTGTCTCCCAACAAGCCGTTTCTTTATAGCCATTAAGATAGGCATGTGATTTTATTGATGCTCATATGAAAGATAATAATTGAAATACAAAGAGATCATCGTAAAACATGTGACAAACACATTTAAGTCTAACATACTTCCTATGCATAGGAATTTTATAAGCAAACAAATTATCAAGACAATAAATATCTAACATATGTGAAGAAGAGGAATAAACATTGACAATCTCAACATAATGAGAGGTAATTTAGTAGCATGAAAATTTCTACTACCAGATTTTCCTCTCTCATAAAAATTACGTGCAAGATCATAATAAAATTCAACAATATAACTATCATATAATTTTTTCTCTTCATGATCCACATGCATAAAAGTTTTATAATCTTCCAAGACAGTGGCATTAACATCAACTAAAGTCATGACGTCTCCAAACCCACTTTTATCAAAAAATCCGTAAGATTGAACACTCTCCAAATATGTGGGATTATTTTTACCTAGAGTTGACACTCTTCCAAACCCACTTTCAATATTATTGCAAACATATTCATCATGAGGCTTAAATAAATTATCAAGATCATAAGAAGCATTATCACTCCAGTCATATGATCATTGCAATAAGTAGTGGACATAACAAAATTATCATCTCCAAGCTTGTAGCTTTGCATATCATTAGCACAATTTCTATTAATAGAATTTATAATAACATCATTGCAATCATGCTTTTTATTCAAGGAGCTATCATGAATCACCTTATAAATTTCTTCTTCTAACACTTCATCACAATTTTCAGATTCGCGATCTTCAAGCAAAACTTCATAGAGATAATCAAGTGCACTCAACCCACCAAAAATTGGTTCAACATAATTGGTTATTTTGAAAATATTAGCAAGTGGATGAGAATCAATATGTCTTTAATTTTCCTAGTTCCTTTTTTGGTTTTTGGTGTGTTGACATGAAGGCCAAAAGCAAGCAAACAAGCAAACACGAAAAAGGCAAATGGAAAATATTTTTGTATTTTTGTGAAAACATTTTAGAAGTGGGAGTGATGAAAACAGGAGGAAAATGACAAATAATGTAAATTCAAGGGGATGAAATTTTATGTGTAGGTACTTGATACGTGTTGATGATGTCTCCCTGCCAACAACGCCAGAATTTCTTCCTGCTAATTGTGAACTGCGTTGGGGTTTCCCCGAAGAGGAGAGGATGATGTAGTACAGTAGAGATAAGTATTTCCCTCAGTTAAGAACCAAGGTTATCAATCCAGTAGGAGAACCATGCAACACCTCGTTAATAGCACCTGCACACAAATAACAAATCCTTGCAACCCAACGCGAACAAGGGGTTGTCAATCCCTCGGCGGTTACGAGCAAGATTAAATTGTGTACTAATTGATAGATAGATCAAACAAAAATACAAAATAAATTAAATAAATTAAATTTACAGCAAGGTATTTTAGGATTTTATATATGATAAAGTAGACACGGGGCCGTAGTTTTCACCATAGGCTTCTGTCTTGAAACTAGCATACGATGGGTAAACAAATTACTGTTGGGTAATTAATAGAAAAGCAAATAACCATGACGATATCCAAGGCAATAATCATGTATATAAGCATCACGTCCGAGACAAGTAGACCGACTCCTGCCTGCATCTACTACTATTAGTCCGCACATTGACCGCTATCCAACATGCATCTAGAGTATTAAGTTCATAAAGAATGGAGTAACGCCTTAAGCAAGATGACATGATGTAGACAAAGTAAACTCATGCATGAATAAACCCCATCTTTTTATCCTTAATGGCAATGAGACAAATATGTGTCATGTCCCTTCCATCACTGGGATTAAGCACCACAAGATCGAACCCGTCACAAAGCACCTCTCTCATTGCAAGAAAAATCAATCCAGTTGGCCAAACCAAATCAATAGATCGGAGAGAAATACAAAGCTGTACCAATCATGCATCAAAGAGTCCAGGGAAAACTCAAATCATATTCATGGATAATTGCTACCTCTTGAGCACTGCGTTAGTTTTCCCTTGAAGAGGAAAGGGTGATGCAACAAAGTAGCATAAGTATTTCCCTCAGTTTTTGAGAACCAAGGTATCAATCTAGTAGGAGACTACACGCAAGTCACCTTGCACCTGCACAAAAAAATAAGAACCTCGCAACCAATGCGATAAAGGGATTGTCAATCCCTTCACGGTCACTTACGAGAGTGAGATCTGATACAGATAATAAGATAAATATTTTTGGTATTTTTATGATATAGATTGAAAGTAAAGATTGCAAAGTAAAATTGATGGGAAACCTATATGATAGAAGATAGACCCGAGGGCCATAGGTTTCACCAGTGGCTTCTCTCAAGATAGCATAAGTATTACGGTGGGTGAACAAATTACTGTCGAGAAATTGATAGAAAAGTGCATGATTATGAGAATATCTAGGCATGATCATGTATATAGGCATCACGTCCGCGACAAGTAGACCGAAACGATTCTGCATCTACTACTATTACTCCACACATCGACCGCTATCTAGCATGCATCTAGAGTATTAAGTTCATAAGAACAGAGTAACGCATTAGGCAAGATGACATGATGTAGAGGGATAAACTCAAGCACTATGATATAAACCCCATCTTTTTATCCTCGATGGAAACAATACAATACGTTCCTTGCTACCCCTGCTGTCACTGGGAAAGGACACCGCAAGATTGAACCCAAAGCTAAGCACTTCTCCCATTGCAAGAAAGATCAATCTAGTAGGCCAAACCAATCTGATAATTCGAAGAGACTTGCAAAGATAACAAATCATACATAAAATATTTCAGAGAAGAATCAAATATTTTTCATAGATAATCTTGACCATAAACCCACAATTCATCGGATCTCGACAAACACACCGCAAAAATAATTACATCGAATAGATCTCCAAGAAGATCGAGGAGAACTTTGTATTGAGATCCAAAGAGAGAGAAGAAGCCATCTAGCTAATAACTATGGACCCGAAGGTTTGTGGTAAACTACTCACCCGTCCTCGGAGAGGCTATGGTGTTGATATAGAAGCCCTCCGTGATCGATTCCCCCTCCGGCGGAGCTCCGTAAAAGGCCCCAAGATGGGATCTCTTGGGTACAAAAGGTTGCGGCGGTGGAAATAGGGTTTCGTGGTGCTCCTGGATGTTTTTGGGGTATATGGATATATATAGGAGGAAGAAGTAGGTCGGTGGAGCTACGAGGGGCCCACGAGGGTGGGGGCACGACCAGGGGGTAGGCACGCCTCCCTACCTTGTGGCCTCCTCGCTCCTTTCTTGACGTCTACTCCAAGTGCCCTGGATCACGTTTGTTCCAAAAATAACTCTCCCGAAGGTTTCATTCCATTTGGATTCCGTTTGATATTCATTTTCTCCGAAACACTGAAATAGGCAAAAAAACAGCAATTTGCACTAGGCCTTGGGTTAGTAGGTTAGTCCCAAAAATAATATAAAAGAGTACAATAAAGCCCATTAAACATCCAAAACAGATAATATAATAGCATGGAACAATCAAAAATTATAGATACGTTGGAGACATATCAATAATCTGATCATAAACTCACAATTCATCGGATCCCAACAAACGCACCACAAAAGTTATTACATTAAATAGAACTCCAAGAACATCGATGAGAACATTGTATTGAAGATCAAAAAGAGAGAGAGAGAGCCATCTAGATACTAACTATGGACCTGTAGGTATGTGGTAAACTACTCACACATCATCGGAAGGGCAACAAGGTTGATGTAGAGCCCCTTGTCGGTGTCAAAACCGGCGAATCTCAGGTAGGGGGTCCCGAACTGTTGACCTTGGGTCGATGGGGAATGGTAGACGTTGGACACGATGTTTACCCAGGTTCGGGCCCTCTCTAAGAGGTAAAATACTACGTCCTGCTTGATTTTATTGCTTGTGTATAAGGGGGTTACAGATTAGATCTACCACGAGATCAGACGAACTAAAGCCTAACTGATGGGATGGCGATTGTTCCTCTAGCCTCTACGGACCAAGCCCCATGGTTTATATAGACACCAGGGGTGCTAGGGTTTACATATAGTTGGTTACATCATGGGAACTTCGGATCTTTCATCTTGACGTGGAGTGCACACCAAGGCATAAAAGGTCTTTGGTCCGGATACAATGCGGCCCACCAATTGCACCCATGTTAGACTGGTCGGCATCCCGAGGACCCCCTAATCCAGGACTCCCTGAGTAGCCCCTGAACTAGCCTCCAACATCATCTTAATTTTGTTCTCGTGACTGCATACTCCGGCTTGTGGGCGAGTTTCCCTTCTTCAGAGTATTTGGAATTATCCTTTTCCAGTTAAGCCCTTAGACAGGCTCGATCTTAATTCGGCCATACACTGAATCGTATCCGGACCCTAGAACATAAACTTTACTCAGCCTTGAAGGCCAGTCGTTCGAGTGTGAAATAGTGTCCTTGACTGACAACTTTCGGCGAGGGGCGCGTTGGGTCATGATACGTCTCCAACGTATCTATAATTTATGAAGTATTCATGCTATTATATTATCAACCTTGGATGTTTTATATGCATTTATATGCTATTTTATATGATTTTTGGGACTAACCTATTAACCTAGTGCCCAGTGCCAGTTTCTGTTTTTTTCCTTGTTTTTGAGTTTTACAGAAAAGGAATATCAAACGGAGTCCAATTGACGTGCCAATCTTTAACAATTTTTTATGGACCAAAAGAAGACCCTAGAGTAAAAGAGTTGGGCCAGGAGAGTCCCGGGTCGTCCACGAGGGTGGGGGCGTGCCCACCCCCCAGGCGTGTGGTCCTGCCTCATGGACGCCTCGGGCACCTCCTTGACGTGAGACCGACGCCAAAAATTCCTATAAATACAGAAACTGAAAGTGCAACTATCCCTAGGTGGTTTTGGTAATTCCTAACAACATATAGCTCATTGAGCTAATGCTATTTCAAGATTAATATCTCAGGAAAGCTCAATGATTGGCATGGCATGGATGAGAAAAGTGGACCCCTCAAAATGCTAAGGAAAAAGGATTGGCTCAAGCTCAAAGCTCAAGACTACATTTTCTATTTTAGTGATCCAAGATCACATTGAGTCTATAGGAAAAGCCAATACTATCAAGGAGGGATGAGGTGTTGCTTAATGAGGCTCTTGCTCAAAATGCTTAGTAATATGCTCCAAAACCCTCAAATACTTTCTCACATCCACATATGACCTAAACCAAAAGTCAAACTCAGCCCCACCGATCCTTTCCATCCGGCGCCACTGAGTTTCAAATGTCATAGCCACTGCCACAAACCCTAGGCAAATCGGTCGCACCGATAGGGATCTCAGTCTCACCGTGATGGGATTGTAATTGTTGAGGCATATCTCTCTCGATGTAGTTTTGGTGATTGATGACAACATGTTTGCGGACTAATCGTGTGCTTTGAGTATTTCACAGATTCATCCTTGGCACGAGATGTTTTCTTCCCTTCAGAGTGTCATTCAAGACGGTGTAGCTCTTTCGTTTCTCTTTCGGTGGACTAGTTGCGTAGAGGGCACCATACTATCAAGAGGGGGTCCGCTGGAGTATTGCTTGGGTGGAATCAACACGTACACATCAGCTTCTCACCCTCAGAGCTCTTCCACTTCGTTGGAGAGATCTCTTCTCCTTTTGTTTCCTGTCTGGGTTCCAGCGGTAGTACCGCGCAACCTAGCGGTAGTACCGTTGAGGAGTCACAAGCGGCAGTACCGCTCCACAGCGGTAGTACCGCCGGTGACTCCACAGCAGTACTACCGCTGGCTTGCCTGGCACCACCGCCTCGTCCTCAGCCTCAACGGAGAGATCTTCTCTCTCCTGTCTGTGTCCCAGCGGTAGTACCGCACTACCCAGTGGTAGTACCACTGAAGGGTCACAAGCGGCAGTACCACTCCGCAGCGGTAGTACCGCCCATGATCCCGCTACTGTACTACCGCTGGGCTGTCTGGCTCCTACCGCCTCGACTCGAGGGCTCTTTTTCTCATGTCGGGTTTTGTGGCACTAGATGCGGCAGTAGAGGCAGTAGTACCGTTTCGGAGCGGTAGTACCGCCCTTACTGCCGCAGTAGTATCGCGCTGGGTCCAGATCCCTACTGCTCTCCTCTGCGCGGCAGTGCCACTAGATGAAGCGGTAGTACCGCTGGCTCAGTGGTAGTACCGCCCCTCCTAGCGGTACTACCGCCCTGTGCGGGGCTGGTTGGTGGGGCAACGGTTGGATTGTTGCCCCCACTATAAAAGGGGGTCTCCTTCTTCCCCGTTGACTTACCTCTTCCCCCTCAAGCTCCATTAATGCTCCAAGCTCCATTTTCGCCCGATCTATCTCTCTAGCCAATCAAACTTGTTGATTTGCTCGGGAGTGGTTGAGAAGGCCCCGATCTACACTTCCACCAAGGGATTTTTGATTCCCCCACTCACCCCTAGCGGATCTTGTTACTCTTGGGTGTTTGAGCACCCTAGACGGTTGAGGTCACCATGGAGCCATAGTCCATTGTGGTGAAGCTTCGTGGTATTGTTGGGAGCCTCCGATTAAGTTGTGGAGATTGCCCCAACCTTGTTTGTAAAGGTCCGGTTGCCGCCTTCAAGGGCACCAATAGTGGAATCATGGCATCTCGCATTGTGTGAGGGCGTGAGGAGAATACGGTGGCCCTAGTGGCTTCTTGGGGAGCATTGTGCCTCCACACCGCTCTAACGGAGACGTACTTCCCTTCAAAAGGAAGGAACTTCAGTAACACATCCTCGTCTTCACCGGATCCACTCTTGGTTATCTCTTACCTTTACTCGTGCAAGCTCTTTAGTGTTACTTCTCTTGCTTGCTTGGTTGCTTGTTGTTATTGCATCATATAGGTTGCTCACCTAGTTGCACATCTAGACAACCTACTTTGATGCGAAGTTTAATTTGGTAAAGAAAAGTAAAAAATTGGTAGTTTCCTATTCACCCCCCTCTACTCAACCATATCGATCCTTACAATTGGTATCAGAGCCTTATCTCTTTATTAAGGACTTTACCATCCAAAGAGTATGCTTGATACCGTAGATGGTGTGGAGGAACACTCCAGTGTGAATCCGACCTCGTCTACGGGCGATGGGGGAACCTCGGTCTCTCATGAGGAGTTCAATGTGGCCTTGGAGACATTGAAAACCTCCATGACGACCGAGGTTGAAAGCATGTTTACTAAATTTCTTGAGGGGCTTAAACTATCCATCGCACCATTGAAAGTGGGTGATCCCACCGACAAGGTGACGGATGCTATCTCCGACAAAGGGGAAGCTAGTAGTGAAAAGGCTCCTTCTTCTAGTGGTAAAAATGGCACCGGCATCTTTGCTCATGTGGAACCACCACTTGTGTATGGTGGACCGGTTCCTTCCACTCATTTGAATCATGCCGGTCCCCCCCTAAGATTGTGAAAAATGAGGACTTTGATTCTTGGGTTTACCGCTTTAAACGTCATTTAAATCATGTGAACACTAACCTTTGGAGAATCATTGAAGAAGGTTTCTATCCGCATGATCCAAGCAACTTCACTCCTCGAGAAGCCGCGGATAATCAATTCAATGAAAATGCTCTCTTCATCATTCAAGATGCAATCCCACCCGAAGACCTACCTCATCTTCGGCCTTTTGCCTTGGCCAAAAGACGCATGGATTTGTGTTGTCTCCCTCTACCGGGGAAGCGCAAGCATTCGACGCTCCAACTATGAAGTGGTGCAAGATGAGGCCGATGAGTTTGCAATGAAAGAAGATGAAGAACCTCGTGAGCTTTATCGGAGAGTAACCAAACTCGCGGTCTCACTCCGAGATCACGGGAGCAAGGACATGGATGACAATTGGATCAAGCGCAAATTCCTTAAGGCAATGATGCCCTACCACAAGGCCATGTCCTCCGTCATTCGTCAAAGACCGAACTTCCACACTTTGACCTCAAGCGAAGTGTTGGATGAGTTTGTGGCCATGAACATTTTGGACAAGACCACCGACAATGCGGTGCTTCGTTCTCAAAGGGCAAAGATTCCCAACCTTGCATTGAAGGACAAGCTCTCCGTTGAAGAAGAAGAAGAGGAAGAAGAGGAGAGCAACCTTGAGGATACAAAGTATGAATATCGTGAACACATGGCACTCGCTTCAAGGCAATTTTGGAGCAAGAAAAACTCGAGGCCAAACTTTAACAAGAACAAATCAAGTGGCACGAAGATCAAGCAACATGTAAGGACTTGCTACAATTGTGGCAACGTGAGTCATTTTGTTGTGGAGTGCCCGTATGAGAAGAGGGAAGACAATGGTGGCAAGCTCATCCGAAAGGACAAGGCCAAGTCGTTCCCCAACAAGAGCAACTTCACCAAGAAGACTCCTCCCAAGGCATTGGTGGTACAAGAAGAGTACAATGAGGATGACGATGATGATGAAGGTGATGAGTCGGTTGCCATGGCCTCCGTTGCCATTGCGACGACTCCACGGGTGTCCCTCTTTGACTCACCCAATGAGAGTATCACCGCCAAATGCCTCATGGCTAAAGCCACCAACAAGGTAACCCCCAACATCAAAACTACCATCATTAATCATCCTTCTCCAACAGATAGCATTAATGAACTTGAGGGAGCGAATGTGGAGGCAAATGAGTTTGAGGCCTTTATGGGAAAACTTAAGGGAAAATCCAAGAAGCACTTTGTTGCTCTCTTGGAACAACTTGGTGAAGCCAATGACATGATCGAGGCTCACGAAGACACCATCACTAAGATGGAAGGGCATAGTCGTGACTATGCCGATGAGATTTCGGATCTTTCCAATGCTCTTGAGGAAGAGCGTGGTCTTCGTTTGGCTCTTGAGGAGTCACACAATGTTGATCATGCTAAGTTAAAGAAAGATTATGATCATGTCCTCATTGTTTCTCATGTGCCAAACTCCGAGAAGGCCGAACTTGAGGTTGATCTTGCTAGACTCAAAGAGGAGTTTGATCTACTTGAAAAGGTTCACAAGGTCTTGAAGGGTGCTCATGCTAGTCTCAAAGAGTCTCATGATCAACTTCAAGTAAAGCTAACCAAGGAAAAAGCCACTTTTCCTCGTATGATGTTAATTGATAATGCAAATGCTACTAACCCGTGTTGTGAGCATGTGCATCTTGTTGAGGAGAACGCTAAGCTAAAGGGGAAACTTGAGAGAGGTCTTGCGACTTGCATACAAGGCAAGAAGAACCTCAACGACCTCTTGATCAACCAAAAGGGAGTTGTGGCCAAGGAAGGGGTTGGGTACGTGCCCGACTAAAAGAACAAGAAGAAGAATGACAAGACCAAACGACCTCCTCCTCTTATGCAAACCTTTGTGAAGGAGGGAGAGAGTGCCTCCGAGGAGAAGAAGAAGAACAATGAGAAGGGTGACGTTGTCAAAAAGGGCAATGCCACTCCTCGCATCAAAGCCGGCGACTTTAATCCTTCTTATGTGTTATGCCGTGCTAGTGATTGACATGTCTATGCCAAATTCGTTGGTTCTCCTCATGAATACATTGAATGGTCTATTTGGGTTCCAAAGACCCTTATTACTAACATCAAAGGACCCATTACAAAATGGGTACCTAAAACCAATCATTAATCTCTTGTAGGTGTTTGCTTCCGGTGGGGGATCATGGTTGCTCGATAGCGGAGCTACAAATCATATGATCGGAAGCAAGGACTTGGTGGTGGACGTGCACAAGATTCCATCTATGCCCACCAATGTTGAGTGGGGTGACGCCTCATCCTCTAAGGTATTGGGACTTGGCAAGGTGGTCATCTCTCATGATCTCACGATCGAGAAGGTCATGCTTGTTGAGTCCCTTGCATACAATTTACTTTCCGTTCGTTAACTTGCAATCATGAGCTTTGCCACTTTCTTTGATATCGATACCGTGGCCCTCTTGTGGAGCAAGACTCTTAAAGTAGCCTTTGTTGGGCATGTCGAAAACGGTCTATATGTGATTAACTTTTCGGAGCGACCCACTAAGACCGCGACATGCCTAATGGCTAAAGTTGATGTGGGATGGCTTTGGCATCGCCGTCTAGCCCATGTCAATATGAGATCTTTGCAAAGTCTTCTCAAGGGGGACCATGTCCGTGAACTAACGAATGTTAGTTTTGCTAAAGATCGTGCTTGCAGTGCTTGTATCGAAGGAAAGCTACATGAGAAGGCCCACCCTCCCACGACTATCATTTACTCAAAGAGGCCTTTGG
This sequence comes from Triticum urartu, assembly GCF_056163025.1. Classification (NCBI taxonomy): domain Eukaryota; kingdom Viridiplantae; phylum Streptophyta; class Magnoliopsida; order Poales; family Poaceae; genus Triticum; species Triticum urartu. The sequence continues at coordinate 112,145,137 of NC_141875.1, read as the reverse complement.
AGCTCCTTCATTTGGATCTCTTTGGGCCTCCATCCTTCGATAGTCTTGGGGGTAGGAAGTATTGCTTGGTGATTGTGGATGACTACTCAATATACACGTGGGTGTATTTCTTCAAGAGGAAGAGCGAGACCCAACAAACCGTCATTGACTTTGCAAATGAAGCACAACGTCAACACAATGCAAAGATCTTGACAATAAGAAGTGACAACAGCACCGAGTTCAAGAACTACACCTTGGATGAGTTTCTTAGTGATGAGGGGATCAAGCATCAATATTCCGCACCTTACACCCCTCAACAAAACGGTGTTGCGGAGAGGAAGAACCGGACGTTGATGGATGCGGCAAGGACCATGATGGCGGAGTTCAAGTCTCCGTACAACTTTTGGGCCGAGGCCATCAACACCGCGTGTCATGCATCCAATCGGCTCTACCTCCGCAAGGGCTTGAACAAGACTCCATATGAGATACTCACCGGTAACAAGCCCAACCTCAAGTACTTTCGGGTGTTCGGGTGTAAGTGTTTCATTCTCAAGAAAGGTGTTCGGTTGTCTAAATTTGAGGCTAGAGCTTATGAGGGCATATTTGTTGGTTATGCTATAAACTCTCATGCTTACCGTGTCCTCAATAAATCCACGGGACTTATTGAGGAGACATGTAACGTGGAGTTTGATGAGAATAACGGCTCCTAAGTGGAGCAAAGTGGCACTTGTGATGTAGGTGATGAAATTCCTCCTGAAGTCATAAGAAGAATGGGTGTTGGTTTTATCCTACCCATTGAGGAACCCCTTGTGGCTGAAGGAGAAGGACAATGCTCCACTCAAGTGGAGCCATCACCAACCCAAGGCCCACACGCTTCCGAAGAACAACATGAAGGCCCTCGTCCTCAAGAACATGACCAAGGGCAAGATCATGCTCAAGACGGTGTTGACACATCAAGTGATGCCCAAGGTCAAGTTCTCTCCTCCGAGCAAGTTCAAGAACAAGAACAAGCTCAAGACGACACTCAAGATGATCAAGTGACCACTCCTTGTCTCACCCCCAAGGAGGATTTGGAGCGTCGTGCCGCCAAGGTTGCTTCCAAGCTCTCCACCAAGGATCATCTCTTGACGAATGTGCTTGGAAGCTTAAGAAAGGGGTAAGCACTCGTAGACAATTAGCAAACTATTGTGAGCATCACGCATTTGTCTCTTGTATTGAACCCCACAAGGTCTATGAGGCGCTAGAAGATCCGGATTGGCTCAATGCCATGCATGAATAACTCAACAACTTCGAGCGCAACAAAGTGTGGAGATTGGTGCCAAGACCGACGGGGAACCACAATGTCATTGGAACCTAGTGGATATTTAAGAACAAGCAAGATGCCCATGGGATTATCATTCACAACAAGGCTCGTTTGGTAGCACAAGGCTACTCCCAAGTCGAGGGTATTGACTACGGTGAAACCTTTGCTCCCGTTGCTCGTCTTGAATCCATTTGCATGTTGATTGCATATGCTTTTCATCATAACTTTAAGTTACAACAAATGGATTTGAAGAGTGATTTTCTTAATGGTCCTATTAATGAATTGGTTTACGTCAAGCAAGCCCCCGGGTTCGAGGATCCCTACTTTCCCGATCATGTGTATCAACTCGATAAGACACTCTATGGCCTTAAACAAGCCCCACGTGCGTGGTATGACCACCTTACCGAGTTGTTACAAGACCGTGGTTTTGAAGTTGGGCTAATCGACCCCACTCTTTTTACTAAGAAGGTCAAAGGGGAGTTAGTTTGCGTGCCAATTATATGTTGATGATATTATCTTTGGTTCACCTAACAAAGCTTTCAATGAGGAATTTGCCTCTCTCATGACCTCAAAGTTCGAGATGTCTTCCATGGGAGAGTTGAAGTTCTTTCTAGGGTTCGAAGTGAAGCAAAGAAGAGAAGGAACCTTCATCAACCCAGCCAAATACACTCAAGACATGCTCAAGAGATTCAAGCTAAGTGACGTCAAGCTGGCTTCCACTCCAATGCCCACCAAGTGCCAACTTGACATAGATCCCAATGGTAAGCGGTGGATCAAAAGGTATATCGCTCCATGATTGGACCCTTGCTTTACCTTTGTGCATATAGACCGGATATCATGTTGAGTGTGGGAATTTTTGCACGATTTCAAGCCGCACCTAAGGAAAGTCACTATGTGGCGGTCAAACGAATCTTTTGATATTTGGCTCATACCCCAAACTTTGGCTTATGGTACCCAAGAGGATCAAACTTCAAGCTTGTAGGGTTCTCGGATTCCGATTGGGCGGGAGACAAAGTGGATCGGAAGTCCACTTCCGGAGGGTGCCAATTCCTTGGTTGCTCTTTGGTAAGTTGGTCTTCCAAAAAGCAAAGTTGTGTGTCTCTCTCGTCCACCGAAGCGGAGTATGTAGCGGCCGGTAGTTGTTGTGCACAACTCCTATGGATGAGGCAAACTTTAAAGGATTACGGTGTCACTTGTGAGAAAGTGCCTCTTTGGTGTGACAATGAAAGTGCCATCAAGATCTCTCTCAACCCGGTGCAACACTTCAAGACAAAGCATATTGAGATTTGGTATCACTTCATCCGGGATCACATTAGGCGAGGAGAGATCGAGCTCAACTATGTGAACACTCATGATAACCTTGCAGATATTTTCACGAAGCCCTTGGATGAAGCAAGATTTCGCGAGTTAAGGCATGAGCTAAATATCATTGATTCGAGCAATGTGGCTTGAACCCTTGCACACCCCACCACGCTCAATTTGTTGTCTAGTTTAGATGTAGGCATGACATAGGGGGAGTGTTGTTCTCTCAATGAACTCTTCCTCCCCCCATTATGCATAAATTGATCAAGTCTTTCACTTTAGCCATTGTTGATGGTACTTGTGTTTCAAAGATGAGTTTTGGTCATGGGCCCAAGGTTAAAATCTTCGCGGCGCCATACCTCTTGACTCAAACATAGGTGGCCTCGGCCACCGCCCTCTCTTGAAGAGGTGTGTCTTGGTCATTTGCTGGTGTGCTCTCTTTTCTTGCCGTTTTGTTTTTCCTTCGAGATAAGCCATGTTGTTTGGTTGTCGTGGCGTGCTGGGCGGTACTACCGCTGGTGGTGCGCGGTACTACCGCTTATAAGCGGTACTACCGCCCCCCAGCGCGGTACTACCGCCGAGGGACGGGACCAGGGGGTTATATCGGGGCAGGGGGAGGTTTCTTCTCCCCCATACCCATTCGCTTCGCCCCCTCTTTCCTCTTCCTCTCTCCATCCTCAACTCGCCGCGGGAGGGCTCCGGCGGATCTCCGTCTCCGGGGCATCCCTCTCCATTTCCTTCGATGGAGTCGATCCCCACCTCGTTCTCTTGCCATGGATGCCGGTATTGCCCCCGTTCCTTCTCTCCTTTTGTCTCGTTTTCAGATCTTGTTTCTTAGGGGCAATGGTGGTTGCATCTCTAAACTTTTGGCTAAATCTAGGCTTGAGTAGGTTGGAGAAGGCAACTAGACTATCTAGATTAGAGTTTGGTAGGAATATTTTTGAATTTGGCAGGCCGGTAGTGCTGGATCTGACCATGGTAGTAGGAAACTGCTGTTCCCCCGCCTCGAGCGGTACTAACGCCCTCTTTGGAACGGTACTACCGCTTGGGGTGGAACTGCCGCGGGCATGTCCCGGTACTACCGCTGCCTGCCAAGTTCCATCATGTTCCTGCCTTACCTTGATCCTTCTGTTGTGTTTGTTGGCTTATGCTCGTTCTTTCTGGTTGTTGTGCATGTTCTTGTGTTTGGTTCCAGGTGATGAACATCCTGAGCATCAAGCTCGCCGTGTCAACCCCGGGCGTGCAACGTCAAAGCGCTACCGCACCTCTGAGCCAGCAGGTGGTTCCTCTAGCACTCAACCGCCACCAGCAGGTGCATCCGCAAGTGCTCCTCCACCACCTCAGCAGTCGAAGAGATCCGCCAACAAGCCAAAGGGAAAGACTATGACTGAGATGACTGCCAAGGAGTTTTGGGAAAAGCGTCGCCGCAATCCCTATGAGGTGGACCAAGATCCCACTTTGGTCAACCGCCCGTTCTGGAACTGCTTTCAGTTTGCCATCTATTTTGATGTGATCAAGGCCAAGAAGAATCTATATGTTGATGTTCGCTCCATCGACACTGATGCCATGGAGAAGGACCCTGAGTACTTTGGCGAAGCCCTTCAGATGTGCGCTCAGCTGAACATTCTCAGGATAATGCAGTTCAACAAGGATTTCGATGCAGATTTGGTGGCTCAATTCTTTGCTACCGTTCATCTTGGAACGGATGCCGACAGGACTCTGACTTGGATGTACAATGGCAAGTTGCTTTCCGTCAAGTGGAAGGCCTTCATGGAGTTACTTGATGTGGAAGATCACGGGCTTGAGACTTCAGTCGGTTTCCGTCCTCATCGCAATACTAAATCCATTCACAAGCAAGCCCTTTGGCCCTACTGCACTGTGAAGGTTCACCCAGTGACTAAGAAGGAAACCTATGAGCTGTCTACGTATCTGGACATTCTTCATCATATCTTCCGTGAGACTCTCTTCCCTCGCATCGGGAATCTGGATATGGTCCACTCATATCTCATGGACATGCTTCTTTTCTGTCAGCATGAGAAGGAAGCAAACACTTGAGAGAGCCTGGATATTTCTCATGTTATGTGGTCTGAACTTCTCTCTGCCGTTTCTGAGCGCAAGTGCCCGATATATGGTCCATTCATCATGAGGCTCATTGAGAGGGCCTGGGCACAGATCTATCCTAGAGTGATGCTGGAAACTGGAGACTTGGTTTCTCATGAGATCAAGCGTCTGAGGAAGAAGGACAATTGGGGCACCCCAGCGCCTAAACCCCGGGGTCCGTCTGCTGCTATTGCTGCCATGGAGACCGAGGGTGGGGCTGCCACTGATGATCACGAGGAGGACTTTGGGCCCTCTAGTGCAGAACCTTCATGGGCGAAGAAGCTTAAACGCAAGATGAAGAAGCTTTTCTGCATGGAGTCTCCTGGTCAGTACATGACTCATGTGGCGGAGAAGCATGCCAGGGTGCGCCACAAGGAGCTCATACGTCACCTGGGAGCGACAGTTGCCAGTGGTTCTGAGGGACAGATCACTGAAGAGGAGGAATGGATTGACCAGCATTGCCCTTGGACCGACTCCGACGCCGAGCAGTTTCCGACCAACGACGGAGATGCAGACGATCACGCTGAGATGTGATGTTCCGGTTGCCATAACCTGGAATCGTAGCTTCGCTCTTTTCCCTTTTGGTGTCTCGATGCCAAAGGGGGAGAGAGTTTAGGGATTTGTGTTGTTGCTGTACTGCGTGTGTGTCTTTGTGTCGTCTTGTGTTTTCTTGTGTGTTCTCTTGTTGTCTTTGTTTGGTTTGGTTTGGTGCCTGTGAGACCTAAGTTCTAGACATATGGTGTGAGACATATGCTCCCTATCGCTACCTTATTACTTATGTCTATTCAGTACTGGAGTATATTATGAGTTGCATGCTTGTCCTGTTTTATACTTTTCTCTCATATATCATGTGCTTAGAATTGTTGGACTATAAAATATAGGGGGAGTGTTGATCCGGATGTGTGTGTCTTGCTTTCCATAGGCTCCACTAACTAGGTGCACACATTCAGGGGGAGCCCGTCTATATTTTATAGTTCTTAGTTTTCTTACTTTTATATCTTTTCCTTGTGCAAATCCCTAGTTGTCATCAATCCACCAAAAAGGGGGAGATTGTTGAGGCATATCTCTCTCGATGTAGTTTTGGTGATTGATGACAACATGTTTGCGGACTAATCGTGTTCTTTGAGTATTTCACAGATTCATCCTTGGCACGAGACGTTTTCTTCCCTTCGGAGTGTCATTCAAGACGGTGTAGCTCTTTCGTTTCTCTTTCGGTGGACTAGTTGTGTAGAGGGCACCGTACTATCAAGAGGGGGTCCGCTGGAGTATTGCTTGGGTGGAATCAACACGTACACATCATCTTCTCACCCTTAGAGCTCTTCCACTTCGTTGGAGAGATCTCTTCTCCTTTTGTGTCATGTCTGGGTTCCAGCGGTAGTACCGCGCAACCCAGCGGTAGTACTGTTGAGGAGTCACAAGCGGCAGTACCGCTCCACAGCGGTAGTACCACCGGTAACTCCACAGCAGTACTACCGCTGGCTTGCCTGGCACCACCGCCTCGTCCTCAGCCTCAACGGAGAGATCTTGTCTCTCCTGTCTGTGTCCCAGCGGTAGTACCGCACTACCCAGCGGTAGTACCGCCAAAGGGTCACAAGCGGCAGTACCGCTCCGCAGCGGTAGTACCGCCCGTGATCCCGCTGCTGTACTACCGCTGGGCTGTCTGGCTCCTACCGCCTCAACTCGAGGGCTCTTTTTCTCGTGTCGGGTTTTGCGGCACTAGATGCGGCAGTAGAGGCGGTAGTACCGTTTCAGAGCGGTAGTACCACCCTTACTGCCGCGGTAGTACCGCGCTGGGTCCAGATCCCTGCTGCTCTCCTCTGCGCGGCAGTACCGCTAGCTGAAGCGGTAGTACCACTGGCTCAGCGGTAGTACCGCCCTTCCTAGCGGTACTACCGCCCTGTGCGGGGCTGGTTGGTGGGGCAACGGTTGGATTGTTGCCCCCACTATAAAAGGGGGTCTCCTTCTTCCCCGTTGACTTACCTCTTCCCCCTCAAGCTCCATTAATGCTCCAAGCTCCATTTTTGCCCGATCTATCTCTCTAGCTAAGCAAACTTGTTGATTTGCTCGGGAGTGGTTGAGAAGGCCCCGATCTACACTTCCACCAAGGGATTTTCGATTCCCCCACTCATCCCTAGCGGATCTTGTTACTCTTGGGTGTTTGAGCACCCTAGACGGTTGAGGTCACCATGGAGCCATAGTCCATTGTGGTGAAGCTTCGTGGTATTGTTGGGAGCCTCTGATTAAGTTGTGGAGATTGCCCCAACCTTGTTTGTAAAGGTTCGGTTGCCGCCTTCAAGGGCACCAATAGTGGAATCACGGCATTTCGCATTGTGTGAGGGCGTGAGGAGAATACGGTGGCCCTAGTGGCTTCTTGGGGAGCATTGTGCCTCCACACCGCTCTAATGGAGACGTACTTCCCTTCAAAAGGAAGGAACTTCGGTAACACATCCTCGTTTTGATCGGATCCACTCTTGGTTATCTCTTACCTTTACTTGTGCAAGATCTTTAGTGTTACTTCTCTTGCTTGCTTGGTTGCTTGTCGTTATTGCATCATATAGGTTGCTCACCTAGTTGCACATCTAGACAACCTACTTTGATGCAAAGTTTAATTTGGTAAAGAAAAGTAAAAAATTGGTAGTTGCCTATTCACCCCCCTCTAGTCAACCATATCGATCCTTACAGTAATCTCTCTGTTTTCGTTCGTAACGTTTCGGTCCCATCGAGATGAGCGATCGGTCCCATCGAGATTGTAATGTAAACTCTCTGTTTTCCCTTCGTAACGTTTTGGTCTCACCGAAATGAGTGATCGGTCCCACCGAGTTTACCTGACCAACTCTCTGGTTAGCTTATTACCAAAATCGGTCTCACCGAGTTTGTGTAATCGGTCTCACCGAGATTACGTTATGCCCTAACCCTAACCATATCGGTCCTACTGAGTTGCATGTCGGTCCCACCAAAAAACCCTAACGGTCACTAGCTTTGCTGAATCGGTCCGACCAAGTTTAACAATTCGGTCCCACCGAGATTGGCAAGTTTTGTAACGGTTAGATTTTGTGTGGAGGCTATATATACCCCGCCACGACCTCTTCATTCATGGAGAGAGCCATCAGAACAAACCTACACTTCCAACTTACTTTTTCTGAGAGAGAGAGAGAACCACCTACACTTGTGTTGAGGCCAAGATATTCCATTCTTACCATATGAATCTTGATCTCTAGCCTTCCCCAAGTTGCTTTCCACTCAAATCTTCTTTCCACCAAATCCATATCCTGTGAGAGGGAGTTGAGTGTTGGGGAGACTATCATTTGAAGCACAAGAGCAAGGAGTTCATCATCAACACACCATTTGTTACTTCTTGGAGAGTGGTCTCCTAGATTGGCTAGGTGTCACTTGGGAGCCTCTGACAAGATTGTGGAGTTGAACCAAGGAGTTTGTAAGGGCAAGGAGATCGCCTACTTCGTGAAGATCTACCGCTAGTGAGGCAAGTCCTTCGTGGGCGACGACCATGGTGGGATAGACAAGGTTGCTTCTTCGTGGACCCTTCGTGGGTGGAGCCCTCCGTGGACTCGCGCAACCGCTACCCTTCGTGGGTTGAAGTCTCCATCAACATGGATGTACGATAGCACCACCTATCGGAACCATGACAAAAACATCCGTGTCTCCTATTGCGTTTGAATCCTCCAAACCCTTCCCTTTACATTCTTGCAAGTTGCATGCTTTACTTTCCGCTGCTCATATACTCTTTGCATGCTTGCTTGAATTGTGTTAAGATTGCTTGACTTGTCCAAAGTTGCTAAAATCTGTCAAGAACTAAAATTGGGAAAAGGATAAGTTTTTATTTGGTCAAGTAGTCTAATCACCCCCTCTAGACATACTTTCGATCCTACAAGTGGTATCAAAGCTTTGGTCTCCGTTTGCCTTGATTTTCATAGCTTTTGGAAGTCATAGCCTTGGTTTCACAACCTAGGAGAGTATGGCGTCTAGCAAGGTAAACTATCACCATAGAGGTCCTTACTTTGATGGCACTAATTTTGCTAGTTGGAAGCATAAGATGAAAATGCATAATCTTGGACATAACCCCGCCGTATGGGTTATTGTGTGTATTGGCTTGCAAGGTGAATTCTTTGATGGGAGAGAACCGAATCATGAAGCTACCACGGAAGAGTTGAAGATGCTGCAATACAATGCTCAAGCTTGTGATATCCTCTTCAACGGATTGTGCCCCGAAGAATTCAACAAAATCAGCCGTCTTGAGAATGCAAAGGAAATTTGGGATACTTTGATTGATATGCACGAAGGTACCGACTCCGTCAAGGAATCCAAGTTGGATGTGCTTCAAAGTCAGCTTGACAAGTTCAAAATGAAGGATGGTGAAGGTGTCACTGAAATGTACTCTAGGCTTGCTCTTATCACAAATGAGATCGCCAGCTTAGGAAGTGAAGAGATGACCGACAAATTCATCATCAAGAAGATCCTAAGAGCTTTGGACGGAAAATATGATACCGTTTGCACATTGATCCAAATGATGCCCAATTACAAAGATCTCAAGCCAATGGAAGTCATTGGAAGAATTGTTGCTCATGAGATGTCACTCAAGGATAAGGAGGAGCTCCATAACAAGTCAAGTGGTGCTTACAAAGCCTCATGTGAAGCTCCCACATCATAAAGTGAGAAACAAACCTTCAATGAAGAATTGAGCCTAATGGTGAAGAACTTCAACAAGTTCTACAAGAGTAGAAGCAAAGAGAGAAGTTCCAAGTCAAGGTCCTACAATGACAAAAGATCTTCTAGTCGAGAGCGAACTTGCTACAATTGTGGAAGACCCGGACACTATTCCAATGAGTGTACGTCAGCCTACAAGAGAAGAGAAGATTCTCCAAAAAGAAGAAGTAGAAGAGAAGAATCACCATCAAGAGAGAGAAGGAGTAGAGATGATCGTTATGAACGAAGAACATCCCGGAGAAGCAAAGATTCAAAAAGGAAGGACAAGTCATCAAGGAGCTACACAAAATGAAGACATCAAGCTCATGTTGGTGAATGGGTATCCGGCTCTGACTCCGACAATCACTCTGAGAGAAGCTATCACTCCGACTCCGAATATACTCAAGATGAAGGTGTTGCCGGTCTAGCACTTGTGTCAACCAACTTCTATGACATATTTGATTCACCAAATGAAGGACTTGGAAGATGCTTCATGGCTAAAGGCCCAAAGGTATCACACCCCGAGTATGTTGATTTCAATAGTGATGAAGATGAATTGTTAGGTGATGATGATTTACTTGTTGACAACTCTAGTGATGAATACTATGATGAAACATCAATTAATCATGCTAATCAAGATAAAACGAATGACAATGATAAGGAGAAGATTGAGTTTCTAACTAAATAACTAAACACTCTTAAGTTAGCTCATGAAACTATCTTAGGAGATCATCAAGAACTTTTAAGGACTCATGAGAAATTACGTTTTGAAAAGCTCAACCTTGAGCAAGAGCATGAGTTCTTAAAGGCAATCAATGATGATCTTCGCAAGAAAAGTTCTTCTTACATTGCCAAGCGTTTACTCTTATCCACTTACATGCCTCAAGTCAAGTCTAGTAACAAGAACAAGAAAGATTCTTCCTCTAGTAGTAACAATAATCATGCTAAATCTAATGTTGTTGCTTCTAGTAGTTCTCTTGATTCCACTAATGATTCTCTTAGCCAAGTTACACTTGAGCAAGAAAATAGCTTATTGAAGGGAATTATAGAGAAAGGTGTTTACAAGAGCCTTCCGGGAGTAAGCAATTCAAGGAAATTGTACGCAAGCAAGGAAGGCACCGGAAGAACCAAGGTGTTGGTTTTGAACGAAAGTCCAATGCCAATGGAGTTGAGTGGGAAGAAGATCAATACCCCAAGACGAAGTTTGTTCCTCAACAAGAGAAGTATGATCCTACTTCCTTCAAAGGGACACAAGCTCAAGATGATCTTCCACCACAAGACCACAAGCAAAAAGGCAAGGATAAGCTTCAAGAGGAAATTGATGCATTTGAAGAAGCACCCAAGGCCTTGGTCAAGTGGGTTCCCAAGACTACATTAAGTTCTACTTCATCAAGTACGACTACAACTCCAAGGATTCCCATCAAGATGATGTGGATCCCGTAGAAGAAGAACTAGAGACTTGAGGGTGACTCCACCAACATACCTCACTCTTATCATCTTGGCAAGAACAAGTGCAATCAACTTCCACATCTTGCACTAGTTCAAGGAGTCACAAACCCTCTTGTTGGTAAGACAAGGGACAAGGTAACCTAATGCTTTCATAGACATCATCTTGTGTGTGCATCACTCTATGTCTATGGATATCCTTGTTTGTTCCTTGTGGGACTAACCCATGTAGGTATTGAAAGTGCAACTCACTCCAAAGGATTGCTCCAAATGATCTACATCCACATTGACCATCCACATCTTCAACACCTACATGAAGTCATCATCGACAAAACCCAAGGTTAGTTCATCCCTCTTAGGGGGGATCTCACATCTAGGGGGAGCTTTGCTCTAAAATTGAGCTAAAGCAACTCTAAAGGTGTGAACACAACAACACTTTATGTAAAAATGGTAACCCCATTTGTGCTTAAACCATGAGTATGACCTATGATCAAATGTTCTCATTTGACTCCTAAGTCAATATACTCATATATAGATGACCTAGTCATCGCCAATTGCTTGATAGATGCTAGAATTGGTTGTGCATGCTTTGCCACATATTTCATTTGCCATTTTATTGTGTGAGCATGTTGGTTGCATAATTTACTCATTTGAGGACATCCACTTGTTGTTTTGATTGTTTGGTTCCTTTTTCTTTTGCCAAGTGGATGGACAAGAATGCCTAAGAACCTTCTCTAGCTATCTATGCTTTTCTCGTCTCAAACTCTATTCATGCTACATCACAAAGTTTGATCAAGTCAGATTTGAACCACTCTGTGTGAGGAGCACTCGGAGTCCCCGATTCGTCATAGACTTAAAAATCCAAAACTTCTTCGTGCGTTTCGGTCTGACCGATTCATCCATTTCAGTCATACCGAGATCACTAAGTCGATCTAGGTTTTCAATCTCGGTGCAACTGATTTGAACTTTTCGGTCACACCGAGTTTCAGTAACTGCTTGCAGTTATGAATCTCGGTGCCACCGAGTTGTTCCACTCGGTCACACCGACAGAGTCAGGCTATATATATCCGTGGCCCAAAATTTGGAAAATTTTCCGAACCTCTTCGCCCGCGCTCAGCCTGCTCTGCCTCCTCAGGTCTTCGGATCGTCCTCCTCATCGCCAGCTGCCTCCCACCGCTGGTCTCCGCCGCCGTCAATGGGAATCATCTTCGCCGTTGCCGCTGTGGCAAGTCCATCGCCGCACTAGGGTATGGACTTGATCCTTGTGCTATTCCCCCTCCGATTCTTAGCACATTGTTTTGCCATGTATCTTGCCATGATTGAGATCACTCTATCCAGCGAAATCACTCCATAGTTTAGTCGTGGATTGAAAATTTAGGGTTAGGTTTCCGCCGAAACCATCTCGGACCGACCGAGTTGTTGAAATCGGTTCCACCGATTTGGCTAATGCCATTGCACATGTGATTCTCGGTCTGACCAAGAATTCCAAATCGGTGTGACCGAGTTCAATACTTTGTGAAACCCTAGCAGTCTCGGTGCCACCAAACTATGACTCGGTCTAACCGAGTTCACTAGTTTAGGTTCCAAAAGCTGCTTCGGTATCACTGAGTTTTCAAATCGGTAGATCCAAAATGCTTTCTATGGAAAACTAAAACTAAGTTTTTAACTCATTCTTTTGCAAAAACCTCTGTACTTTGTGATGCTTATCAAATCTACCTCATCTATAATCTATTCACAGGGTCTGCTATCAGTGTTTGCATCATGTCAGATCAGAGTGACAGTCAGAACAAGTCTGAGGAGCAAGTGAACATGAGTGAGGGCACTAGTCCCTCTAGCAGCTTTGATGAAGGAAGCAGGAGTACACCCAGCAACTTGCCTAAGGCAGCCACTAGGACCAGAAAGAAGAAAACCTCAGATTCTGAGGATGAGGACTATGTGACTGTTGAGGAAGAGGCCACCTCAAAGAGGAAAGTCCTGAAAAAGGAATATGGCACATCTGCTGCCACTATGCCAGGAATGAAGCAAAAGGTTCCTGCCAAGAGAGTTCCCATGTCAAAAGCCAGAACATCCACTCAAGAGACTTTGGGATCTGCACCCAAAGAACAGGTTGTGGCAGAAAAGAAAAGGAAGGAAAGGGTCAAGAAGACCACTGCCAGAGTGCTTGGGAGATCTTCAATAATGAAAGATTCTGAAGAAGAGGAAGAGGAAGAGGATGCAGCACCAACACCCAAAGCTCAAAAGCTTATGGGAGATGCTATAAGGGCAGGGGCTACTCCATCTAAGCCTAAGACTGCTGCTCCAACTCCAAAGCCAAAACCCAAGAGGAGCACCAGGGACATCCCTGCCGAGGAGAAGAACAAGGCCCCAGTGCCTCAAGCTACTGAAGAAGATGATGATTTTGTCGTGTTGAGAAAGTTGAAGCCCAAAATTCCAGATCACAATGATGCTCACCTAGTTGCAGAGAACATGAAAATCAGGAAGGATTCAGGTTTAAGGCTATGGAGAGAGTCTGATCCATATGCCACCAAGAGAAGGACTGCTGTGGACTACAGGTTCCATACAAAGGAACAATAGGACTTCTATGAGACCATCTTACTTGATAAGAAACCCATAGTGTGTGACATGAGATGGGTTGATTGGAAATTCATTAAGGAAAATGAAGATCACTTCCCTGGTGTATATGACAGCTTCAAGGCATGTGAAGTCATGAGTTTGTGGCTCAGAAGCTCACAAAGTGGAATGATGAGCTCATTATGCAGTTCCACTCCACAGCTCATTTCTACCCAGATGGAAGGATTGTCTGGATGTCTGAAGGTACCAGTCAATGGTTGCAGAATGGGCAAAATTGATCAATACTCCTGAGGAGAGTGAAGATGACTTGGATGTCTATGCCAAGAAGAAGAAGGATCACAACACCATGGCACATATGTACAAAGAGATCCCAGATGCTGCTCTTGAGACACACAAGTTTGGATCAGTACATTACCCTCTGTTAGGCTTGCCAACAATCAACTGGATCCTTAGGCACACTCTCTTGCCAAAGTCAGGTGATCACAAGATGATCGGAGGCCATGCAATTAACTTGCTTCACATATTTGATGTGCCTCAAAAGTTCAAGGTCATGAGCCTAATTGTGAAAACCATTAAGAGAACAACTGCAGATCAGAAGAGAAGTTGTGGGTATGCCCCACAGATTCAAGAGCTAATCAACTCCAAGATGGGCACTGGCACATATCTCCTGGACAAGGAACACATGCCCATCTACCCAGACTTTGAGGACAACACTATGGTGATGGATGAAAATGAACCATCTTCTGTGCAAGCACAAGCTAAGAGGGAGAAGGCAAGGGCTGAAAAGGCTGCAAAGATGCCAACCACTGAAGATGCATCTCAGTATCTTCTGAAAAGCAAGCAAGATCAACTTGGCTACTTGATTGCCTCCACTCTGAGGATTGAGAAGGGATTGGCTACCCTGACTCAAAACCAGGAGAGCTTGGAGAGGATCATGGAGCACAAGTTCTATGACTTAGATGTGAAGGTCACTGAGATCCAGTCAGTTGTTGAGCAACTTCAGGATGAAGTGCAGGAGAAGAAGGGCAAGTCTACCACTGGTGCTTTTGCTAGAGTGCCCAGAGGACAGAGATCTGTTGCAGTGCCTGTCACAGACACCAGAGCAACTTCATCTGCACTAGCTACAGCTTCAGTGCCACCAGCTCCAGCACCCACTCCACCAGCTCCATCTACATCAACTGATGCCTTTGTCCTTGGCGTATTATCTACACCACCACCTGAAGACCAAGCCTGAGAGTCGATCTAGCACTATGCATTTTTATGAACTTTTTGGTAACTTGTTTCCAAAATGGGAGAAAATGTATAGATCATAGGCTTCGAGAGAGAGTGTTGCTTTTTATTCTCTCTTTTTGTTTGGTGGTTAAACTTTGTTTATTTGCTTGTTTGCGATACTTTATGATTGTGTGTGATACTTGGATGATCATGTGTTTGATCATATGCTACCTTAATGCTAGTGGGATGACATTATCCTTTTATATCCCCATATATGATCATTCACTTTGCTTGGTGATGACTGCATGTATTTCATTATTATCATTTTGAGTGCTCCACCAAGATGTATGTGACGTGGAAGAGTAACCCATGTTCCTAACTCATTTTGCATTTGCAGTCCAAAGCAAATCTTAAACTATGCACAAATTTAGGGGGAGCTCTTGCTTTTCACATACTTCTCAAAGCGACAATGTTTTTCACTCTTATTATCATTTGTCGAATCTTTGATCTATATGTTGTCATCAATTACCAAAAAGGGGGAGATTAAAAGTGCAACTATCCCTAGGTGGTTTTGGTAATTCCTAACAACATATAGCTCATTCAGCTAATGCTATTTCAAGATTAATATCTCAGGAAAGCTCAATGATTGGCATGACATGCATGAGAAAACTGGACCCCTCAAAATGCTAAGGACAAAGGATTGGCTCAAGCTCAAAGCTCAAGACTCTAAATTTTCTATTTTAGTGATCCAAGATCACATTGAGTCTATAGGAAAAGCCAATACTATCAAGGAGGGATGACGTGCTGCTTAATGAGGCTCTTGCTCAAAATGCTTAGTAATATGCTCCAAAACCCTCAACTACTTTCTCACATCCACATATGACCTAAACCAAAAGTTAAACTCAGCCCCACCGATTCTTTCTATCCGGCGCCACCGAGTTTCAAATGTCATAGCCACTGCCACAAACCCTACGCAAATCGGTCTCACCGATAGGGATCTCGGTCTCACCAAGATGGGATTGTAATCTCTCTGTTTCCCTTCATAATGTTTCGGTCCCACCGAGATGAGCGATCGGTCCCACCGAGATTGCAATGTAAACTCTCTGTTTTCCCTTCGTAACGTTTCGGTCTCACCGAAATGAGCGACGGTCCCACCGAGTTTACTTGACCAACTCTCTGGTTATCTTATTACCAAAATCGGTCTCACCGAGTTTGTGTAATCGGTCTCACCGAGATTACTTATGCCCTAACCCTAATCATATCGTTCCTACCGAGTTGCATGTCGGTCCCACCAAAAAACCCTAACGGTCACTAGCTTTGCTGAATCGGTCCGATCGAGTTTAACAATTTGGTCCCACCGAGATTGGCAAGTTGTGTAACGGTTAGATTTTGTGTGGAGGTTATATATACCCCTCCACCACCTCTTCATTCGTGGAGAGAGCCATCAGAATAAACCTACACTTCCAACTTACTTTTTCCGAGAGAGAGAACCACCTACACTTGTGTTGAGGCCAAGATATTCCTTTCTTACCATATGAATCTTGATCTCTAGCCTTCCCCAAGTTGCTTTCCACTCAAATCTTCTTTCCACCAAATCCATATCCTGTGAGAGAGAGTTGAGTGTTGGGGAGACTATCATTTGAAGCACAAGAGCAAGGAGTTCATCATCAACACACCATTTGTTACTTCTTGGAGGGTGGTGTCTCCTAGATTGGCTAGGTGTCACTTGGGAGCCTCCGACAAGATTGTGGAGTTGAACCAAGGAGTTTATAAGGGCAAGGACATCACCTACTTCGTGAAGATCTACCGCTAGTGAGGCAAGTCCTTCGTGGGCGACGGCCATGGTGGGATAGACAAGGTTGCTTCTTCGTGGACCCTTCGTGGGTGGAGCCCTCCGTGGACTCGCGCAACCGTTACCCTTCGTGGGTTGAAGTCTCTATCAACGTGGATGTATGATAGCACCACCTATCGGAACCACGACAAAAACATCCGTGTCTCCTATAGCGTTTGAATCCTCCAAACCCTTCCCTTTACATTCTTGCAAGTTGCATGCTTTACTTTCTGCTGCTCATATACTCTTTGCATGCTTGCTTGAATTGTGTTAAGATTGCTTGACTTGTCCAAAGTTGCTAAAATCTGTCAAGAACTTAAATTGGGAAAAGGATAAGTTTTTATTTGGTCAAGTAGTCTAATCACCCCCTCTCTAGACATACTTTTGAACCTATAGAAACCTCGGAAAATTAATCTTGATCGGGAGTTCCGCCGCCAGAAGCCTCCGTAGCCACCAAAAACCAATCTAGGCCCTCTCTGGCACCCTGCCGGAGGGGGCCATCATCGCCGGAGGGCATGGAGGAGTATCCCAGAGGGGCCATCGTCACCATGAAGGCCAAGGACCAGAGGGAGAACCTCTCCCCATCTAGGGTGGAGGCTATGGAGGAGGAAGCACAAGGGGGAACCTCTCCTCCTCTCTCTCGGTGGCACCGGAGTGCCATCGAGAGAGGAATCATCGCCGTGGTGATCGTCTTCGTCAACATCACCATCATCATCACCATCCTCATCTCTTTTACGCAGTTCACTCTCCCGCACCCCGCTGTAATCCCTACTTGAACATGGTGCTTTATGCCACATATTATGATCCAATGATGTGTTGCCATCCTATGATGTTTTGAGTAGATATCTTTTGTCTTTGGGTTGATTGATGATCTAGATTGGTATGAGTTGTATGTTTTACTTTGATGCTATCCTATGGTGCCCTCCATGTCGCGCAAGCGTGAGGGGTTCCCGCTGTAGGGCGTTGCAATACACTCATGATTCGCTTATAGTGGGTTGGTGAGTGACTGAAACACAAACCCGAGTAAGGGGATTGTTGCATATGGGAATAAAGAAGACTTGATGCTTTAATGCTATGGTTGGGTTTTACCTTAATGATCTTTAGTAGTTGCGGATGCTTGCTAGAGTTCCAATCATAAGTGCATATGATCCAAGTAGAGAAAGTATGTTAGCTTATGCCTCTCCCTCATATGAAACTGCAATAGTGATTACCAGTCTTGTTAACGATTGCCTAGGACAATTCCACACACCGATCCACCATTATTCCACACTCGCTATTTACAATATTTAGTAATATATTCTAACTTCATGATAACAGCACCTACTTTTATATTTTAGCTCTCCGATATCATACAAAGTTATCCTCTTCATACCCACAACATAGTTTTATTTCTCGTTGCTAGTTGGAAGCAAACGTCCGGTGTACGTAGAGTCGTATCAGTGGCAGATAGGGCTTGAGAGAATATTGATCTTACCTTTAGCTCCTTGTGGGTTTGACACTCCATACTTATCACTTCCACCTTTGGAAATTTCTATGATGATTCCTTGCACTTGGGGATTATCCGGTCATAAACATGAAAACCCGACGCGTGGCTCGAGGCCTCCCCTTCAATGACATGTCTCATCTAGGCGGAGATCGTGTCCTGTATTTTAAGGGGTTTGATCGATGATCCCCCACATCTACCCGTGCGTGACGCTTCGGATATATCAGGAGGTGGCGAGGCCAACGACGCGTTTATTGGAATCATGGAATCTTGGCCGCTTATAAAAAGGAAACAACCACAGTTATCCCCTTACTCCTTTCTTCTTCCTTTCGCCGCATTTCTCCTGGTCCACAGAGCTCAAGCGCCCCGTCTCAACTTTTCTCCAAAGCTCCACTCCCCATACTTGGCGATGGCGGGATCTGGTGCCGGGGGAAATGGGAGGCCTCGACCATCACCAATAAGGACATCGAGGACATGAAGTGCACTGGCTATCTTCCAGCCACCGTCGCTCACTGGGCCCCAGAAGCCGGCCAGGTCATTCCCACCCCTCGGCCTGGCAAGAGGGTGGTGTTCATCCCCCACTTCACCAGGGGGCTAGGCTTTCCACTCCACCCCTTCGTTCGAGGATTGATGTACTTCTATGGGCTAGATTTTCACGATCTAGCCCCGAACACCGTCCTTCACCTTTCGTCCTTCATCATCATTTGCAAGGCTTTCCTCTGGGTCCATTCGCAGTTTGGTTTATGACTGAAGGTATTCAATGTGAAGCCGAAGATTGTAGATGGCCAGCAAGCGGATTGCGGGGGAGCCATGGTGAGCAAGCTCACTCGTGTAGAATGGCCGGTGCGTACATTCATAGACACGATCAAGGTTTGGCAGAGGAAGTGGTTTTATATCACGGAACCTCATGATGCGGCTTGGACAGTGGCCCCGGAGTTCAGATCTACACCACCCATGAGGCTGACCTCGTGGCCCAAGAAGAGCCTCGACTGGGGCTCTCTAGAAGAAGTGGAACTGCTAAAAAAGTGTATCCTCAGCGTGAATATCAAGCTAACCAGTGTGATCCAAGTGATGCTTAATCGGCGCCTCCTCCCTTGCTAGCAGGGGGACAACCCAATGTGGGTGTACAAGTCCAAATACGCCACCACCGTGCGCCACTTCCTCGATACCACCTATGACAAACTATGGAGGGTGCTATTCAAACCCCAAAAGGATGATTGGCCAGCAGAAGATGAGGAGGACATCGGCTCGACGCCGAACACCCTCCCAAGAAGGTAACAAGACTTTTATCTGTCCTAAGGCCGGTCATTCACATCACAGTAGATTAACTCTATGCTCTCATATTCCCGCAGGGTTGGCTCGAGAAGGACGAGAAGATGAACAGCCCGGCCCCGCTGCCCAAGGACCCTTGGTTGGCTCAATTGGAAGAAATGCTAGCCGCGGCGCCTTACAAAGTGCCAGAGAAAAAGGAAAACAAGAAAAGGAAGAAACCCGCGAGGGAGGCCTGGGAGGGTCTCTTCCCACGATCCCTTCGGACGCCAAGTCCGAAGAGACCCATGTCCCCTCCACATATGAGACATATGAGGGGGGTAGGACGAAGAGGGGGAAGAGGAGAGTGACTCTGCCCGCACTAAAAAGAGAGCGGACTCCGTTGAGGCCGAAGAAGGGAACCCTCCGAAGAGGAGTAGGGGGAGCTGGTCATACCCGACGACAATTCGGGCTCTGATAAAGAGTCCGTGGCCTCCGAGAAGGTCGCGGAGAAGATCGCCGGGTCAAGCCCCATGCGGAAAGGTGACTATCCGAACACTATTTGGGCATTGGTTTTACTAACCCAATACTAATTTCATGTGCACATTCGTGTTGTAGCCCGCCGAGCGACCTCCGTACCGACGAGATATCGGAGGGTGCCTCTCCGCCAGCCGATCTGGATAAAAGCATGGGTAATTCGCATTCTGCGCCTCCTCCGGTCATCAGAGAGACCGAGAAGGTGCAGTCCCAAAGGGCCTCGCCCGTGATGAACACGGGGGGTGATGTCAATGTTGACATGGCCGAAGCTGGCCCTTGGTCGCCAAACACCAGGAGAAGGGGTTTGGGTAATCCGAGCTTTCTCAGAAGACGACCCCGGAGCCTTCAAGGCCTTCCAAAGCGTCACAGCCACCCTTCAACAGGGGGAGCCGAGGCCCCGCCACCCACGTCGAGCATTGAGGTCTGGGTAGAGTGGCCGGACCTGATGGAGGAGGCCGTACACGGCTTCTCCATAGTAGCTCAACATTGTGCCTTGATGGGCGTGGTTTTACAGGGCGTTCGATCCATAAACAGCGGATTGAAATAAGCTTTTGACGGCCTCCTGATGGGCTTTGAGGTAAGCAAAGTAATGTTCTTTCATTCATAAAAGTTTCTTATTGCCCTTATATATAACAGCCCCCGAGACTCCGGCAAGTTTTCAAAAGAAACCTGGTTGAGGATCCAGATCGCCCGAATGATAGGCTAACTGAGGTGTTTATTGTGTGAATGCAGGCTTCAGCGTTAGCAGCGGTGGCCAATGCTGCCGATCTTGCTGAGATGAATCAGAAGCTTAAGCTTTCCGACGATGAGCTCGATCTTGTCAACAAACGGTTCGACAAGGCACAAGGTCAGTGTGAGCGGAATGTTGTTCCTTGGGATTATTTGTCGAACAAGGTATCCGGAATTATCTCTAAACGAGAGACTATTTTGCAGCTGCCGCTGCGGAGGTTGAAACCCTCAAGGTCGAACTCTTGTGGGCCAGAAAAGACGCGGCTGAACACAAGGCGGCGGCTAATACGTCTCCAACGTATCTATAATTTTTTATTGTTCCATGTTGTTATATTATCAATCTTGGATGTTTTATAATCATTTTATAGTCATTTGATATCATTTTCTGGTACTAACCTATTGACATAGTGCCAAGTGTCAGTTGCTATTTTTTCCATGTTTTTACATCGCAGAAAATCAATACCAAACGGAGTCCAAATGCCACGAAACTTTACGGAGATTTTTTATGAACCAGAAGACACATAATGGGCCCTAATGCGCCTGGGGGTGCTCCGAGGAGAGCACAACCCACCAGGGCACGCCAGGAGGCCCAGGCGCGCCCTGGTGGGTTGTGCCCACCTTGGGTGCCCCCTGGACTGCCTCTTTTCTCTATACATACCCCAATATTCCCAAAACCCTAGGGGAGTCGACGAAATATTCATCCAGCCGCCGCAGAGTCCAGAACCACCAGATCCAATCTAGACACCATCTCGGATGGGGTTCACCACTTCCATTGGTGCCTCTCCGATGATGTGTGAGTAGTTATGTGTAGACCTTCGGGTCCGTAGTTAGTAGCTAGATGGCTTCCTCTCTCTCTCTCTCTGAATTCTCAATACAATGGTCTCTTGGAGATCCATATGATGTAATTCTTTTGTGGTGTGTTTGTTGGGATCGATGAACTTTGATTTTATGATCAGATCTATCTTTTTATACCCATGAAAGTATTTGAGTTTCTTTGATCTCTTTTATGCATGATCTCTTATAGCCTCGTTTTTCTTCTATGATATTTGGGTTTCGTTTGGCCAACTTGATCTATTTATCTTGCACTTGGAAGAGGTGCTTTATAGTGGGTTCAGTCCTACGGTGCTTGATCCCAGTGACAGAAGGGGAACCGACACATATGTATCGTTGCTACTAAGGATAAGACGATGGGGTCTATCTCTACATAGATAGATCTTGTCTACATCATGTCATCGTTCTTATTGCATTACCCCGTTTCTCCATGAAGTTAATACACTAGATGCATGCTGGATAGCGGTCGATGTGTGGAGTAATAGTAGTAGATGCAGGCAGGAGTCGGTCTACTAATCTTGGATGTGATGCCTATGTAATGATCATTGCCTGGATATCGTCATGATTATTTGAAGTTCTATCAATTGACCAACAGTAATTTGTTCACCCACCGTTTGCTATTTTTCTTGAGAGAAGCCACTAGTGAAACCTACGGCCCCCGCGTCTCTTTCTCATATTATTTGCCTTTGTGATCTATTTTCCTTTGCTTTTATTTTCAGATCTATTAAACCAAAAATACAAAAATACCTTGCTGCAATTTATTTTATTTGGCATTCGATCTATCAATATTAACAACTTTCTCCCGTCTACGCACCAATTTCTGGCACCGTACCCAAAAGGGATTGACAACCCCTTTAACACGTCGGGTTGCGAGTATTTGTTATTTGTGTGTAGGGGTTGTTTATGTTGTGTTGCTTGGTTCTCCTACTAGTTTGATAACCTTGGTTTCATATCTGAAGGAAATACCTACCATCGCTGTGCTGCATCATCCCTTCCTCTTTGGGGAAATACCGACGTAGCTTCAAGCAACATCAAAAGGAATTTCTAGTGCTGTTGCCGGGGAGGATCTTCAACACATACCAGGTTCCTAATCACAAATCTCATATCCTCGCAATTTACATTATTTGCCATTTGTCTCTCGTTTTCCTCTCCCCCACTTCACAAAAAATTGTTGTTTTATTCGCCCCTCTTTTTCCGTTCGCCGTTTTCTTGCCGGATCTGTTTTTGAGAGCAATCTTGCTGTGTGGTCATCATGACTCAAGAGAACACCAAGTTATGTGATTTTACAAATACCAACAACAATGATTTTATCGGCACTCCGATTGCTCCTCCCGCCACTAGTGCGGAGTCTTGTGATATTAATACTGCTTTGCTGAATCTTGTTATGAAAGATCAATTTTCCGATACTCCTAATGAGGATGTCGCGTCCCATCTTAATACCTTCATGGAATTATGCGATATTGAAAAGAAAAAATATGCGGACAATGATGTGGTGAAGATGAAATTATTTCCGTTTTCTTTGCATGATACTGCAAAAAATTGATTCTCATCTTTGCCTCGAAATAATATTGATTCTTGGAATAAGTGAAAGATGCTTTTATCACTAAGTATTTTCTGCCCACAAAAATTATTTCCCTTAGAACCCAGATCATGAATTTCAAGCAACTTGAACATGAGCATGTTGCACAATCTTGGGAAAGGATGAAAATGATGCTAAGGAATTGCCCAACTCATGGGTTAAATCTTTGGATGATCATATGAAATTTTTATGCGGGGTTGAATTTTGTTTCTCGTAATCTTTTAGATTTCGCCGCTGGTGGTACTTTTATGGAAATTACTTTGGGTGAAGCTACCAAATTGCTTGATAATATTATGAAAAATTATTCGCAACGGCATACCGAAAGAGCTCGTACTAGTAAAAAAGTTAATTTGGTTGAAGAAATTTCTTCGTTGAGTGAAAAAGTTGATGCTCTTATTGTCAGATTTCGGGTTTCGGCAAAACCCTTGAGGTTCGAACTCTAGGGTGAGCACGAAGATCTCTCCTCTCCCTAGCTCACGCTCTCACCACAATCTCAAAGCTCAGCACGTCGAACTCGCAGAACGAAGGACACAGGGTTTATACTGGTTCGGGCCACTGAGGGAGTCCTGGATTAGGGGGTCTCCGGACAGCCGGACTATCACCATTGGCCGGACTGTTAGACTATGAAGATACAAGATTGAAGACTTCGTCTCGTGTCCGGATGGGACTCTACTTGGCATGGAAGGCAAGCTAGGCAATACGTATATGGATATCTCCTCCTTTGTAACCGACCTTGTTTAACCCTAACCCTCTCCGGTGTCTATATAAACCGGAGGGTTTTAGTCCGTAGGACAACAAATCACAACATACAATCATACCATAGGCTAGCTTCTAGGGTTTAGCCTCTCTGATCTCGTGGTAGATCTACTCTTGTAATACCCATATCTTCGATATTAATCAAGCAGGACATAGGGTTTTACCTCCATCAAGAGGGCCTGGACCTGGGTAAAACTTCGTGTCCCTTGCCTCCTGTTACCATCCGGCCTAGACGCACAGTTCGGGACCCCCTACCCGAGATCCGCCGGTTTTGACACCGACATTGGTGCTTTCATTGAGAGTTCCTCTGTGTCGTCGCTGTTAGGCTTGATGGCTCCTACTATCATCGGTAGCGATGCGGTCTAGGGTGAGACTTTTCTCCCCGGACAGATCTTCGTATTTGGCGGCTTTGCACTGCGGGCTAATTCGCTTGGCCATCTGGAGCAGATTGAAAGCTACGCCCCTGGCCATCAGGTCAGATTTGGAAGTTTGAACTACACGGCCGACATCCACGGAGACTTGATCTTCGACGGATTCGAGCCACAGCCGGGCGCGCCGCACTGTCTCGATGGGCATGAGCTAGCTCTGCCACCGGACGGTACTCCAGAGGCCGCGCCCACACCAGCTCCGACCCTTAGCTCGGAGCCAACTGCGCCAATCAAGGACGGGTGGCTAGACACCGCCTCAGGGGCTGCAGTCTCGACGGCGATCGAGCCAAACACCAGCATAATCCTCTGCGCAACCCGTGACTCCAAGGTGCCGGACTCTCTTCCGGACCCCAAACCATCCGCGCCCCTGCCAATCGAATCCGAGTGGGCGCCGATCATGGAATTTACCGTCGCGGATATCTTTCAGCACTCGCCCTTCGGCGACATTCTGAATTCACTAAGGTCTCTCTCTTTGTCAGGAGAGCCCTGGCTAGATTATGGCCAACAGGACTGGGATGTGGACAACGAAGAAATTCGACGCCCACCCACCACCCACTTTGTAGCCACTATCGATGATTTAACCGACATGATCGACTTCGACTCCGAAGACATCGACGGTTTGGACGACGATGTAGGAGACGAACATGAACCAGCACCTATAGGGCACTGGAAAGCCACCTCGTCGTACGACATATACATGGTGGATACACCCAATGAAGGCAACGGCGACGAGATAGTGGAGGATGACCCCTCCAAGAAGGAACCCAAGCGCCGACATCAGCGACGCCGCTCTAAGTCCCACCAAAGCAAAAGTGGTGATACCGGCGGAGGAGATAATAACACTCCGGATAGCGCCGAAGACAACGAAAACCCCCTCCAATAAGAGTTAGATCAGGAGGATGAAGGTGCCAGCTCTCTTGAGAGAGCGGCTGGCGGAGAGGAGGAGGATGACAATTACATGCCCCCCTCCGAAGACGAGGCAAATCTCGGCGACGATGAATTTGCCGTACCAGAGGATCCCGTCGAACAAGAGCGCTTCAAGCGCAGGCTTATGGCCACGGCAAATAGCCTGAAGAAAAAGCAGCAACAGCTTCAAGCTGATCAAGATCTGCTAGCTGACAAATGGACTGAAGTCCTCGTAGCCGTGGAATATAAACTCGAGCGCCCCTCCAAGAGTTACCCAAGGCGCAGGTTACTACCCCGATTGGAGGAAGAAGCGTATGATACGGTTGATCGGCCACCTCGTGGCCGCGATAGAGAGGCATTCCTGTCGAAAGTTCAGCCTCCACCCCAACGCCATCCAAATAAAAAGGCATGGGGAGATACGCCAGACTTGCGAGACATATTGGAAGAAAAAGCAAAGCACTCAAGATCGATCTACGGATCACGAGGGCGCACCACTCTATGAGACGGTAAACTTCACGCCGGATACAGTAAAAGCAAATCCGGCTGGGCCGAACACAACGGGCAGGACCCATACGAGCTGCGCCGTGATATAGCCCAATACAGAGGCGCCGCACACCCCTTATGCTTCACAGGAGAAGTAATGGAACATCAATTCCTAGAAGGTTTCAAACCTATAAACATTGAATCATACAACGGCACAACAGATCCCGCATTATGGATTGAGGACTTCCTCCTCCACATCCACATGGCCCGCGGTGATGAATTACATGCCATCAAGTACCTCCCACTAAAACTCAAAGGACCAGCACGGCATTGGCTTAATAGCTTGCCAGCGGACTCCATTAGTTGTTGGGAAGATCTGGAAGCCGCATTCCTCGACAAATTTCAGGGCACTTATGTGCGACCACCAGACGCCGATGACTTGAGCCACATAATTCAGCAGCCAGAAGAGTCGGCCAGGCAATTCTGGACTCGGTTCCTTACAAAGAAAAACCAATTCGTCGACTGTCCGGATGCGGAGGCCTTAGCGGCTTTCAAGCACAACATCCGAGACGAGTGGCTAGCCCGGCACCTTGGTCAGGAAAAGCCGAAATCTATGGCAGCCCTCACGACGCTCATGACCCGCTTTTGTGCGAGAGAAGACAGCTGGTTGGCTCGCAGTAACAACATATCAAAGAACCATGGTACCTCAGATACCAAGGACGGCAACAGCAGGTCACATCGCAACAAGCATAAGCGCCGCATTAACTGTGAAAGTACTGAGGATACGGCAGTCAATGCCGGATTCAAAGGCTCTAAACCCGGTCAGCGGAAAAAGCCATTCAAACAAAGTACGCCGGTCCGTACAGCTTGGACCGTATACTCGATCGCTCATGTCAAATACATGGCACCCCAGACAAGCCAGCCAATCACACCAATAGGGATTGTTGGGTGTTCAAGCAGGACGGCAAGTTAATCGACGAAAACAAGGACAAGGGGCCGCATAGCGATGACGAGGAAGAACCCCGCCAGCCGCACATCGGAGGACAGAAGAGGTTTCCCCCGCAAGTACGGACGGTGAACATGATATACGCAACCCACATCCCCAAGAGGGAGCGGAAGCGTGCGCTCAGGGACGTATATGCGCTGGAGCCAGTCGCCCCGAAGTTCAACCCTTGGTCCTCCTATCTGATCACCTTCGATCGCAGGGACCACCCCACTAGTATCCGTCACGGCAGATTCGCCGCACTGGTCCTAGACCCAATCATCGACAGATTTCAACTCACTCGAGTCCTCATGGACGGCGGCAGCAGCCTGAACCTGCTTTATCAGGACACAGTGTGCAAAATGGGTATAGACCCCTCAAGGATCAAACCCACAAAGACGACCTTTAAAGGCGTCATTCCAGGCATAGAGGCCCACTGCACAGGCTCAATTACACTGGAAGTGGTCTTCGGATCCCCGGATAACTTTCGAAGCGAAGAGTTAATCTTCGATATAGTCCCGTTCCGCAGTGGTTATCACACACTGCTCGGACGAACCACATTCGCTAGATTCAATGCAGTACCACATTATGCATACCTCAAGCTCAAGATGCCAGGACCTCGTGGAGTTATTACAGTCAATGGAAACACAGAGCGCTCTCTCCGAACAGAGGAGCACACCGCGACCCTCGCAGCAGAAGCGCAAAGCAGCCTCTCAAGGCAATCTACCAGTTCGGCGTTTCAAAGCCCGGACACCTTCAAGCGCGCTCGGGGCAATCGGCAAATAGACCGCCTGGCGCGATCTGAGCTCACGTAGCAATACGGCGGCCACCCCAATCCCAGCCCAACGACGTTGTTCGTGCCGCGCGTACATCATTACGCATTAAAAATACCATGGGCACAGATGGGGAGGGGGAGGCACAACTATGGCACATCCCAAAACGCGGCCTAAACCGCACCAGGGGCTTCCCGTTTGGTCATTTTCCTTTTTCTTTCAGGACTTCAATCTCTGGAAACACTGTCCGGTAGCTCTATTGCCGAACACATGATACAGCAACCAAGGAGGCCGACGACTATGGAATTCCCAGGTGGATTACAGATTTCACATAATTCCTCAGCTCGCCCTTGGAAGGGACATAGTCCTACTCTTTTGCTCATTAGACTATCTGTATCACTCTACTTTAATGCAATTTTTTATTATACAATGCATGACATTACGACTATTTTTGCATTTTTGTTATATGTATACATATCTATGTGTTCATTAATGACGCCTAGCAACCGTACACTCTGGTACGGCCAATGCACCAGGGGCTTACGTTCCCACAATATGGTGTGAAAAGTCCAAACACTTTCACAAGTGCGGCACCCCGAACTTATAGCATTATATGCATCAGCTCCGAATCATGTCTTTGGTCAAATGTTGGGTTTACCCGGCTCCTATGTTTTGGTACCTTACGTTCCGCTCTATCGGCTAAGGTAGCGCTAGGAGAACTACTGCGATTGTGCCCCGGTTCTGCCGGGCCGAGCACCTCAGTAGAGAAAGCTAAAACTGACTGTCATGATAAGGCAAGAGACTGGTCGCTTTTTGGCGAGGTTTTTCGAGTCCCAAAGACTTATGCCGCTTAGGGCGAGGGGCCGGCTCCGTCCGGCTTACAGGCGTGTATCGCGCCCCAAATTCGGCCTTCTGAATACCAGGGGCTTCGCCGAAATTTAAAATTATAGAATTCTATGGCTAAGTGAGAGTGATGAAGCATTATTAGTCCGGTTGCCTTGTTCGTTGTGCTGAGCACCTCCCTCGATGGACCCAAACATGGGAACAAGAGTGCTCAGGTTTATCCCGAACACCCTGGCACTCGTGGCATGGGGGCAGAAGCCAAGGACTAGCCATCTCTCAGATTGGATAAACATCCAAACAGAAGGTAATATTTTAAATTCACACAAGCGTTGCGTAGTGAAAACGATACAAGTTTTCATACATACAGGACAAAACAAGCAAGTCTCATTCAAATATTACATTTTGCGAACACTCATCCGCGATAAGACGGGCGCCCGGCAGAACACCCTCGTAGTACATCTCGGGGTGGCGGTGCTCCTTGCCCTCCGGCGGCCCCTCCTTGATCAGCTTCACGACGTCTAGCTTGACCCACTGCGTTTTTACACGGGAGAAGGCCCGGCGTGCACCTTCAATGCAGAAGGATCGCTTGACGACCTCCAGCCGTGGGCAGGCATCCACAAGCCGCCTCACCAGGCCAAAGAAGCTGTTCGGAAGGGCATCGCTAGGCCACAACCGGACTATGAAGCCCTTCATGGCCTGATCGGCCGCCTTATGTAGCTCAGCCATCTGCTTCAGTTGGTCACTCATCGGCACCGGATGTTCGGCCTCAGCATACTGAGACCAAAACAGCTTCTCCGTCGAGCTTCCATCCTCGGCCTGATAAAATTGTGCGGCATCGGACACACTGCGGGGAAAATCTGCGAATGCTCCTGAAGAGCTCCGGATTCGGGTAAGTAATCGGTAAATTACTTTTACATGCTTGCTTTGCATATAGAAAGCCTTACCTGCCGCTATCTTCTTCATCACGTCTATCTCCTGAAGGGCCTTTTGGGCCTCGGCCTTGGCACTCTTCGCGCTCTCACGGTCCGCGGCAAGCTCAGACTCTCGCATCTTCAAGTCAAGCTCCAACGCCTCGTGCTTCGTCACGAGACCTTGGAGCTCTTGCTGCACCTCTCCCACCCGAGCCTCGTGCCTCTCTCGCTCGGTGCGCTCCTGGTCCGCCTTCTCTTCGGCCTGGGACAACACTTGCTTCAGGGTCGCCACCTCGGTCGTGGCCCCTGGCAAACATACAATGATCCTGTCATTTAGCAATCGCGTCCTTTTTCTCATCTATAGACGGGGTATTACTTACCCTTGTTCTCCTCGAGCTTCCTCTTAGCAAGGCCGAGCTCTTTTTGGGACCCCTCGAGGGCCTCCTTCAGTACGGCGACCTTCGCAGTCAGTGCGGCGGACGCCAGCAGCGAAGCCTGCATATGCATATTGACATACTTATATTAGACTCCTGCGATGTTATTTGATCCTCTGTTCGGCTTTTCTTTGTGAACACCGAACACAGCATCAGGGGCTACTGTCTATGCGGTAATATTTCTACTACATTTTAAAACACTTACCTCGAAGCCTGTTAGAAGGCTAGTACAGGCTTCAGTCAATCCGTTCTTGGCGGACTGAACCTTCTGGATCACCGCACTCATGATAGTGCGGTGCTCCTCCTTGATGGAAGCGCTGCGAAGTGCTTCCAACATAGTGTCCGGCGCCTCTGGATGGATAGAGGTCACTGGCACAGGCGTCTCACCCTCCTTAGAAGGGGACCGCCTACCCGAGCTCGGGGCCGTTGGAGGGTCCGACGCAGTGTTCGGCTGAGGGCCGAACTCGGAGCTCTTGGGGACCCCGTCCCCTCGGCTCCCGGAGTCCGAAAGGTCGCCTTGCGGCACCTCCGGGACTGTCCCCCCCGATCCGGTGCCTCTTGAGACAGCACCTCGGTGTCGTCGGATGGATGAGGGGAGGTGGCCGTCGGGACTGGATCGCTATCCATGTCCGACGCACCCAGGGAGCCGTCCGAGGATACCTCGATATTGGCTCAGGGCAGCCTGCACAATTGAGTTTGGCGTTAGGGAAAGCAATGCGACAAATGAATCCTATGGGTTACTTTGGTATCTGAACACTTACAATCTCCCATGGGGCTTGCCCCTGGGCAACCACTCGTCTTCACTTTTATCGGTGGCGGTAGAGCTGTTCGGAAGGAGAGTCCTTCCCTTCTTGGACCCTTCGGCCTCCCCAGTTGGGGCGGCCTTCCTTTTCTTGTCTCCCCCAGTCGGTGGGGGAGCCTCTTCTTCCTCTTCCTCGTCTTCGGGGGAAGAGTGCGCCGCAGAGTCATCGGCCGGTGAGTCCGACGACGCCTGGCGTCGGGAACTCTTTCGAGCTCCCTTGGCCTTCTTGGTCTTCTCCGGCACCTTATAAGGGGCCGGAGTCAGCATCTTCGTCAGAAGAGCGTCTGCGGGGCCTTCGGGCAAGGGAGCCGGACAGTCGATCTGTCCGGCCATCTTCTGCCAGTCCTGTTAACGGCACGGGAGTTTAGATCCAGCACAGAGCCAATCTATATAGAAAACAAGTATCCCGTGAAAGGCAAAACAACTTACCGCACTGGCGTGGCGCCTCGCGCTGAATCCGCGATCCTCAGTAATGGGGGGAGGGACCACGACGCCCTTGAACAGCACCCTCCAGGCATCTTCATGAGTCGTGTCGAAGAGCCTGTTCAGAGTTCGGTGCTGCGC